>NC_086454.1:223207760-223310260 GCF_028390025.1 Pseudophryne corroboree | reverse complement strand
CCTGAAAGGACCATGGGGAATAGCGGCTCCGCAGGAGACAGGGCACAAAAAGTAAAGCTTTTCCAGATCAGGTGGTGTGCACTGGCTCCTCCCCCTATGACCCCCCTCCAGACTCCAGTTAGGTACTGTGCCCGGACGAGCGTACACAATAAGGGAGGATTTTGAATCCCGGGTAAGACTCATACCAGCCACACCAATCACACCGTACAACTTGTGATCTAAACCCAGTTAACAGTATGATAACAGAGGAGCCTCTGAAAGATGGCTCCCTAAACAATAACCCGAATTAGTTAACAATAACTATGTACAAGTATTGCAGATAATCCGCACTTGGGATGGGCGCCCAGCATCCACTACGGACTCCGAGAAATAGAATTATCGGTAAGTAAATTCTTATTTTCTCTATCGTCCTAGTGGATGCTGGGGTTCCTGAAAGGACCATGGGGATTATACCAAAGCTCCCAAACGGGCGGGAGAGTGCGGATGACTCTGCAGCACCGAATGAGAGAACTCCAGGTCCTCCTTTGCCAGGGTATCAAATTTGTAGAATTTTACAAACGTGTTCTCCCCTGACCACGTAGCTGCTCGGCAGAGTTGTAATGCCGAGACCCCTCGGGCAGCCGCCCAAGATGAGCCCACCTTCCTTGTGGAATGGGCCTTAACAGATTTAGGCTGTGGCAGGCCTGCCACAGAATGTGCAAGTTGAATTGTGTTACAAATCCAACGAGCAATCGACTGCTTAGAAGCAGGCGCACCCAACTTGTTGGGTGCATACAGTATAAACAGCGAGTCAGATTTTCTGACTCCAGCCGTCCTTGAAATGTATATTTTTAAAGCTCTGACAACGTCCAACAACTTGGAGTCCTCCAAGTCGCTTGTAGCCGCAGGCACTACAATAGGCTGGTTCAGGTGAAACGCTGATACCACCTTAGGGAGAAAATGCGGACGCGTCCGCAGCTCTGCCCTATCCGAATGGAAAATTAAATAAGGGCTTTTATAAGATAAAGCCGCCAGTTCAGATACTCTCCTGGCGGACGCCAGGGCCAGTAACATAGTCACTTTCCATGTGAGATATTTCAAATCCACATTTTTTAGTGGTTCAAACCAATGGGATTTGAGGAAATCTAAAACTACATTTAGATCCCACGGTGCCACCGGAGGCACCACAGGAGGCTGTATATGCAGTACTCCTTTGACAAAAGTCTGGACCTCAGGAACTGAGGCCAATTCTTTTTGGAAGAATATTGACAGGGCCGAAATTTGAACCTTAATAGATCCCAATTTGAGACCCATAGACAATCCTGATTGCAGGAAATGTAGGAAACGACCCAGTTGAAATTCCTCCGTCGGAGCACTCCGATCCTCGCACCACGCAACATATTTCCGCCAAATGCGGTGATAATGCTTCGCGGTGACTTCCTTTCTTGCCTTAATCAAGGTAGGAATGACTTCTTCTGGAATGCCTTTTCCTTTTAGGATCTGGCGTTCAACCGCCATGCCGTCAAACGCAGCCGCGGTAAGTCTTGGAATAGACACGGTCCCTGCTGAAGCAGGTCCTGTCTTAGAGGTAGAGGCCACGGATCGTCCGTGACCATCTCTTGAAGTTCCGGGTACCAAGACCTTCTTGGCCAATCCGGAGCCACTAGTATCGTTCTTACTCCGCTTTGCCGTATGATTCTCAATACCTTTGGTATGAGAGGCAGAGGAGGAAACACATACACCGACTGGTACACCCAAGGTGTTACCAGCGCGTCCACAGCTATTGCCTGCGGATCTCTTGACCTGGCGCAATACCTGTCCAGTTTTTTGTTGAGGCGAGACGCCATCATGTCCACCATTGGTCTTTCCCAACGGTTTATTAGCATGTGGAAAACTTCTGGATGAAGTCCCCACTCTCCCGGGTGAAGATCGTGTCTGCTGAGGAAGTCTGCTTCCCAGTTGTCCACTCCCGGGATGAACACTGCTGACAGTGCTATCACGTGATTCTCCGCCCAGCGAAGGATCCTGGCAGCTTCTGCCATTGCACTCCTGCTTCTTGTGCCGCCCTGTCTGTTTACATGGGCGACTGCCGTGATATTGTCCGACTGGATCAACACCGGTCTTCCTTGAAGCAGAGGTTCCGCCTGGCTTAGAGCATTGTAGATTGCTCTTAGTTCCAGAATGTTTATGTGAAGAGACTTTTCCAGGCTCGACCACACTCCCTGGAAGTTTCTTCCTTGTGTGACTGCTCCCCAGCCTCTCAGGCTGGCGTCCGTGGTCACCAGGATCCAATCCTGTATGCCGAATCTGCGGCCCTCCAATAGATGAGCCCTCTGCAACCACCACAGAAGAGATACCCTTGTCCTTGGAGACAGGGTTATCCGCAGGTGCATCTGAAGATGCGTGCATTGATGTACAGACACCTTTCCTGGTTTTAGGAGATTCCTGACCAGGTCGGATAACTCCTTGGCTTTTTCCTCGGGAAGAAAAACCTTTTTCTGAACCGTGTCCAGAATCATCCCTAGGAACAGCAGACGAGTTGTCGGCATTAATTGGGATTTTGGAATATTCAGAATCCATCCGTGCTGCTTTAGCACCTCTTGAGATATTGCTAATCCCATCTCTAGCTGTTCTCTGGACCTTGCCCTTATTAGGAGATCGTCCAAGTATGGGATAATTAATACGCCTTTTCTTCGAAGAAGAATCATCATCTCGGCCATTACCTTTGTAAAGACCCGAGGTGCCGTGGACAAACCAAACGGCAGCGTCTGAAACTGATAGTGACAGTTTTGTACAACGAACCTGAGGTACCCCTGGTGTGAGGGGTAAATTGGAACGTGGAGATACGCATCCTTGATGTCCAAGGATACCATAAAGTCCCCTTCTTCCAGGTTCGCTATCACTGCTCTGAGTGACTCCATCTTGAACTTGAACTTCTTTATGTACAGGTTCAAGGACTTCAGATTTAGAATAGGCCTTACCGAGCCATCCGGCTTCGGTACCACAAATAGAGTGGAATAATACCCCTTCCCTTGTTGTAGAAGAGGTACCTTGACTATCACCTGCTGAGAGTACAGCTTGTGAATGGCTTCCAAAACCGTCTCCCTTTCGGAAGGGGACGTTGGTAAAGCAGACTTCAGGAAACGGCGAGGTGGATCTGTCTCTAATTCCAACCTGTACCCCTGAGATATTATCTGCAGGATCCAGGGATCTACCTGCGAGTGAGCCCACTGCGCGCTGTAATTTTTGAGACGACCTCCCACCGTCCCCGAGTCCGCTTGAGAAGCCCCAGCGTCATGCTGAGGCTTTTGTAGAAGCCGGGGAGGGCTTCTGTTCCTGGGAAGGAGCTGCCTGTTGCTGTTTCTTCCCTCGACCTCTGCCTCGTGGCAGATATGAATAGCCCTTTGCTCTCTTATTTTTAAAGGAACGAAAGGGCTGCGGTTGAAAAGTCGGTGCCTTTTTCTGTTGGGGAGTGACTTGAGGTAGAAAGGTGGATTTCCCGGCTGTAGCCGTGGCCACCAAATCTGATAGACCGACTCCAAATAACTCCTCCCCTTTATACGGCAAAACTTCCATATGCCGTTTTGAATCCGCATCGCCTGTCCACTGTCGCGTCCATAAAGCTCTTCTGGCCGAAATGGACATAGCACTTACCCGTGATGCCAGTGTGCAGATATCCCTCTGTGCATCACGCATATAAAGAAATGCATCCTTTATTTGTTCTAACGACAGTAAAATATTGTCCCTGTCCAGGGTATCAATATTTTCAATCAGGGACTCTGACCAAACTACCCCAGCACTGCACATCCAGGCAGTCGCTATAGCTGGTCGTAGTATAACACCTGCATGTGTGTATATACTTTTTTGGATATTTTCCATCCTCCTATCTGATGGATCTTTAAGTGCGGCCGTCTCAGGAGAAGGTAACGCCACTTGTTTTGATAAGCGTGTTAGCGCCTTGTCCACCCTAGGAGGTGTTTCCCAGCGCTCCCTAACCTCTGGCGGGAAAGGGTATAATGCCAATAATTTCTTTGAAATTATCAGCTTTTTATCAGGGGCAACCCACGCTTCATCACACACGTCATTTAATTCTTCTGATTCAGGAAAAACTATAGGTAGTTTTTTCACACCCCACATAATACCCTGTTTAGGGGTACCTGTAGTATCAGCTAAATGTAACGCCTCCTTCATTGCCAAAATCATATAACGTGTGGCCCTACTGGAAAATACGGTTGATTCGTCACCGTCACCACTGGAATCAGTGCCTGTGTCTGGGTCTGTGTCGACCGACTGAGGCAAAGGGCGTTTTACAGCCCCTGACGGTGTTTGAGGCGCCTGGACAGGCACTAATTGATTGTCCGGCCGCCTCATGTCGTCAAACGACTGCTTTAGCGTGTTGACACTATCCCGTAATTCCATAAATAAAGGCATCCATTCTGGTGTCGACCCCCTAGGAGGTGACATCCCCATATTTGGCAATTGCTCCGCCTCCACACCAATATCGTCCTCATACATGTCGACACACACGTACCGACACACAGCAGACACACAGGGAATGCTCTAAACGAAGACAGGACCCACTAGCCCTTTGGGGAGACAGAGGGAGAGTCTGCCAGCACACACCAAAAAGCGCTATATATGACAGGGATAGCCTTATAATAAGTGCTCCCTTATAGCTGCTTTATATATATCAAGATATTGCCATTAAATTTGCCCCCCCTCTCTGTTTTACCCTGTTTCTGTAGTGCAGTGCAGGGGAGAGACCTGGGAGCCGTCCTGACCAGCGGAGCTGTGAGAGGAAATGGCGCCGTGTGCTGAGGAGATAGGCCCCGCCCCTTTTTCGGCGGGCTCGTCTCCCGCTATTTTGTGAATACAGGCAGGGGTTAAATATCTCCATATAGCCTCTGGGGGCTATATGTGAGGTATTTTTAGCCTTTATATAGGTTTACATTTGCCTCCCAGGGCGCCCCCCCCCCAGCGCCCTGCACCCTCAGTGACTGCGTGTGAAGTGTGCTGAGAGGAAAATGGCGCACAGCTGCAGTGCTGTGCGCTACCTTTAGAAGACTGCAGGAGTCTTCAGCCGCCGATTCTGGACCTCTTCTTACTTCAGCATCTGCAAGGGGGCCGGCGGCGCGGCTCCGGTGACCATCCAGGCTGTACCTGTGATCGTCCCTCTGGAGCTGATGTCCAGTAGCCAAGAAGCCAATCCATCCTGCACGCAGGTGAGTTCACTTCTTCTCCCCTCTGTCCCTCGTTGCAGTGATCCTGTTGCCAGCAGGAATCACTGTAAAATAAAAAACCTAAGCTAAACTTTCTCTAAGCAGCTCTTTATGAGAGCCACCTAGAATTGCACCCTTCTCGGCCGGGCACAAAAATCTAACTGGAGTCTGGAGGGGGGTCATAGGGGGAGGAGCCAGTGCACACCACCTGATCTGGAAAAGCTTTACTTTTTGTGCCCTGTCTCCTGCGGAGCCGCTATTCCCCATGGTCCTTTCAGGAACCCCAGCATCCACTAGGACGATAGAGAAAACTGGATGGGCATGTTGTATAGGTCGAGGCGTCTCTGTCACCGCCGCGTCTTGTTTTCTTCTTGCTGGCGGGGGCAAGCAGGGACCAGGGTGGAAGGAGTCAGGACTTGGAAGTAATTGAAAGAACTTGAATCACTCTGCATTGTGAATTCTGTGGAACGGAATTATATATATATATATATATATATATATATATATAAAACAATAGTGCAAATAGCGCTGCTACCTAAATAACAAGACTGGTATCTTAAAAGTTAGAACGGTCAAAAACACTTCCCCTATTCAGGGGGGCTGCTAAAAGGGTCCTCTTGTATGGACTCTATTTCAAAAGTCCAAATAGATAAAATGTACAGTATGGTAGAACCCAGCGCCTTCTGTGTTGTGCAAACTCCGAGTGCAAATTAAATAATTATATGCGTACCGCATCCCATGTGGATATCAAGCGTGTGATATAAATCGTAGTTCTCCTGATGTCGGTCCTATAGCTTTCCCACTAACTTCGTGGATGGTCCGTCCTCAGGACTTGTAAAACTTGCATGTAGAGGTAACTTTATATGGTTCTTCTCCTGAGGTTCTTGTTGGGGACCCTTAGAGATAAAATAGAGTCTCCCAAAAACGGGAAGAAGAGCCCATAGTGTAGTACTTTTGAAAGTTTAATACAGACAAAAACATATAAAACACATAAAAAACATAAGAATTGGACCCGTACAATGTAAAAAATTATAAAAGCTTATCTGTAATCCTTTTAGAGGAGTGGATCATCGTGGAACAAACGTCCGTTTCCCCGTCGCGCAAACGGACGTTTGTTCCACGCTCGGACCCATCTGCGCATGCGCAGAGTTCGAGGCCACAATTGCGGCACTTTAAGTTCTCACGCATGCGCGGGACATGCCGAGAACGGGATCAGCACCACTGCTCTCGCGGGAACGGTAAACTCCCGCGCCTGCACACTCGAAAGTGCGGGAAAACACCCCACACGTGCGTGCTGATGAGCACAAACCATTAGTCACTTTCCTATAAATACTCTGATCATACAGAGCCTCCTAAATTACCCCTTGATGAAGTCCTAGAAAACTAAAAGGACGAAACGCGTTGGGTAGATGATCCACTCCTCTAAAAGGATTACAGATAAGCTTTTATAATTTTTTACATTGTACGGGTCCAATTCTTATGTTTTTATGTGTTTTATATGTTTTTGTCTGTATTAAACTTTCAAAAGTACTACACTATGGGCTCTTCTTCCCGTTTTTTGGGAGACTCTATTTTATCTCTAAGGGTCCACGTAGTTAGTGGGAAAGCTACAGGACCGACATCAGGAGAACTACGATTTATATCACACGCTTGATATCCACATGGGATGCGGTACGCAAATAATTATTTCATTTGCACTCGGAGTTTGCACAACACAGAAGGCGCTGGGTTCTACCATTCTGTACATATATATATATATATATATATATAAACTTTTCTGGCAAAGATGGGTGGAGGGGGATTTCAAAGATGAGGGGGTATTCATAAATGAAAAGCTTAATCAAGGGGTGCAGGAGAGAAAAAAGGTTGGGAACCGCTGCTTTAATGCAACTAGTATTTTTAGTGTAGCCAGTGGCATAACTAGAACAATGTGGAACCCATAGCAGCATGTAGAAGGGACCCTTGCCCTAATGCTAATTCTAGAGAGATATCTTGGCATGATCACCGGTATTAACCTTGGTCCTATTTCCCATGATACTGGTGATCATGTCTGCTGCACATGCTATTGTGCTGCTCAACAAAATGTAAAATCAGGAGATTAAACTTGCCTGCCATTCTCAGTTTAATTTGGCGTGTGCAAAGGCGGGTATAGGAGCCTGGCCGCCCTTAGGCACAAAATTAATGACCACCAGCCCGCAATGCGATCGCAAATCAATTGCGATCTCATCGAATAGAGGTTGACCAGCCAGGCTGCATAGCCAGGGGTCCCGCCACCATGTTTCCTATCACAGGAAATGGCGACGACATCATCGGCCACCCCAAAAAAAAACAGCCATGACACGCCTGCGTTTACTGATCTCCTCCCCCCAATGCCGTGTTGCCACCCCCGGATGCCTGTCAATCACCATGCGATCACATCCTTCTGAGATGCAATCGCATGGTGAAGGGTCCTGCATGCGCACTATGGCCGGACCCTATGGACTCGGCTGCTGCATGCGAACACAATGGCTGCGTCCATCTCTGAATATGGTCCTTTGACCAAAACTCACAAAATGTTTCTTAGTGCAACTCTTCAGGCAGTGGAAATGCAGACCGGAGTAAAGCACATTACTCGCTCTAATTCTGCACCAATAACTAACTATTCACCAGACCAAAATATTGTTCAGCTTTTACCCCTACTGTGTTCACAGATATCACATTGCAGATTTAATGACTTCATAACACACCATCTATGCACCATCTTTGCACCCTGAAATGCTGCTTTCAATGGTAAATATTCCTACTGCGGACCTGATTCCGAGGTGGCCACCTCTGTGTTTTTTGCTGGTCGCCCGACTGACTTTATGCAAATGCTGCCACAAAGCCCTTCTCTGGTATACAGTACATCCATGCATATGAATTTACAAGGACTAAGATGACCACTTTTAGCATCTGTAGATTCTGTAATCCCACCTTGTGGGTCTTTAGATGCCATCATTGGTCACGCCATCGAAACTTGCACTAATCCTATGGCAGGTACGATTATATTTACCTGGCACAGTTACATGTGATGCTATGGCAGGCAGCTGAGCTTTCACTGACATGGTCACATCCTATGCACATGTGTATAACAGATTTCCTGCTCCCGCTCCAGCCCCCTGACAGTTATGTAGCGGTCCATGACAGCTGATATCACTGTCAAAATTGCAGCCCAGAATGCCACATGAATGGCACTCTGGGGAACTTGTGCAGGAATCAAAAGTATGAAGAGGGGAACTGATGATCAGTCCACTGTGAACTATGCTCCACTGTACTCTTTAGGATATTTTGACATATGGGGGGGTTACTAACAGGGTGGTTACTTACTTATGTAAACTACTGGGTAGAATCTGCCACTGTGGATTTATTCTAATCATCTACCTCATGCACCTGATTTGATCACTATCACGACACTCCCTGCTGAATTGTTTGCTAACTCACGGTCATTTTTTCATACTTAAGCACACTTGCTTCTTATTTCCACCCCCCCCCCCCTCTCTCTCTCTCTCTCTCACACACACACATATGTGCTTACTCACATTTTTCACCACTATTTATCAATAACCTCTCTCATTTATGGACCTTTTTACCTATTACTCCCTGTGTCACACCAGTTTATGTAGCTATAGCTAACTATACAGTATCTCTCTACTGGTTGCCTCCTCATTACTGGTACCTGATATTAAGTGCTGATGTGTTACCACATTTATTACATTGCCACTGTCTCATACCACTGTATTATTTTGAGAATGGGGGAAACAAGGGCAAGTTTAATGGAGAATGGGAAGCTATGAGATGAGATGGATGGGTTGAGGATGTGGGCAAAGTGGGAGCAGACTTCAGACTCACTCACTCACTGCCTCCCTCCACTCCACAAACAGCCCTCACCAAAGTTAATAACAATCTTCTCAGTCTAAGACTAAGTCTAAGACTGACTTCTCTGTTCTTTTCCTTTTTGACCCCTCCGCTACCTTTGATTCAGTTTATTTCAGTCTTCTCTTGCAAGCCCAAATTCTATCGGCATCTGCAGTACTATCCTCTCCTGGTTTACCTCATACCTCACCAACAACTTATTTTCTGTATCTACTTGTGCCTCCACCCCGTCTCCTCTCAATTCGCTTTACCTCAGCTGACCCTCTTTGTCAATCAGTACAACCTATTCATCTCCTACAGAATAAAGTGTGTCACTTTGACCTACAAAGCCCTCAGCCACTCCCCTTTCCCCTAAATTTATCAAATCCTTTCAATCTGCACTCCCGTCTGCCCTCTGCCAATGATCGCTGACTTGTTACCATGCCTGCCTGCCCTCGTGATTCTGTACATGTTGCTCCTGACCTGTGGAACACACTTCCATGTCCTATTAGATTAGCCATTAATCTCCAAAATTTAAAATGTGCCCTCAAAACTTAACATTTCATTCAAGCCTATCAGCTATCTTAACTCCTCTGCCTTTGGTGCCATATCTACTCTCCACTTGGTGCCATCCTATCTGTATCTGCCCCTTCCCTCTTGAATTTAAATCTCATGAGCAGGGTTTTCCCCTTGGGTTTTCCTTACTATTACTGTATCTCTGCCTTACCAGGCCTGTAGTTTCAAGCCCATACTTTGGAGCCCTGGCCTTCTTCATGCATGTGCTACTTATCAAAACCAATGCTCACTGTCTTGTCAGAGCCTTTATCTACAATTCTGAGTTCTATCTAGTCTGTCACTTATTGTCTGCACTCTGTTTAATATTGTTTAATGAATTCTCTCTCCTATGTATGGCACTGTGGACGATTTGTACCACCCTATATAGAAAATATAGTAGTAGTAGTAGTAGTAGTAATAATAATAATAATAATAATAATAATAATAATCTCTCTGCTGACTAGACATCCAGGTGAAACAACAGCCTGAGAGCTACATACTGAGCTTTTTCTAGACAAAAAGTTATTGATGCCCATGAATATGACATGAATGTTTATTTTGCTTATAACTATGTGACATACAAAATAAATAATAAGATGCTTCTTTTATAATGCACATCTGAATGAGTAAAATGTTGTTGTTGTTTTTTGTCTAGATCCTGGGATGAATTTCACAAGTGTGCCAGCAATGTCTTGATCAACTGTCCGGAGGATACTGCTGCCATCTGGGAGTCCCTAAGGCAGGAATCAAGGAAGATTCAATACCAGGGCAATTTGCATGACCTGTGCACTTCCAGGAGTCAGCAACCAAACAGAATTGGTGGCATTGATTCTGGTGAAACAAACAAAGAAACACTCAGGGGTTTAGCATACATGTCACAACACAATCTGTTGCCAATTGTGTTTGCTTGGGTATTGCAGTGGATTATAACTCAACAGGCATAATAACTACTTTGTTGTTCTATGGATAAAATAAGTTCTTGAATATGAACTTGTAAATTATGTTTAATTATAACTCTTATAATTACAGAGAACTTGATTTGTCACCATGTAAGCTACAACTATGAACACATCATACAGTCAGATATAGTTTTACAAAATATTAGTGGATGCCTTCCTGCCTACATTTATTTTGTGTTTCTGTGGATATTTTGTTCCTGTCAATTATTAAAAAATTGGACAGCTGTTGTCACATATGATGTTATTATTATATGGACTTAATTTAGCAACTGACTCATTCATTTCAAGTTCTTTGAAGTGGCAGTTCCTGCCAATGTAATCCTAGGACACAGGTTTTGCCAGGTCCTTGAGGATCCAAGTCAGAAGACTATGTTGGAAGCACTCAAATAACGGGTCATAAATATTAGTATGCAATAAACACAGCTCTGCTCTTTCTGATGTAAAACAGAGAGCAAATAAAAAATCTTCATAGGGCAATAATGGTATAATGTATTGAAATGGAAGCAAGTTACATAGCAATCAGTACTGGTGAAAGAAATGAATTGTGAGTTAGAAGCAATCATTCCCTCTGTTGCACTACCAACTGCACCATCCATCGCTGGGTACACAGTTGCCGATATAACGGCTGGACCATCAGCTTGTGTGTACATACAGCTGACATGTCTGCTAATGACCTGTTCACAAAATATCAGGTCAGCCCTGCAGCGTGGCTGATATGTTATGGAGATATATAAGTATATCTGCCTGTGTGTATGGTCAGCCCGCCAACTGAACAATATACAGTATACTGGCCGCAGAATCCATTGATTATGGTGTCACCAGTGGGCAGGCATATTTAAATGGATCTGCTGGCCAGACATATCATACAGATGATTGGGGTGTATCCACAAGGATGGCCAGACGAGTTCAGTATGAATTACTGACCATTAATATACCAATGGCGGCATCTAAGCCACCATATGGCGGCAGCTGGTTGAGCGCTAGAAAGCCCCTTGAAGGCTCACCGCATTCGCCATACGGCCGATCTGTTGTCCAAGTGTGTACCCATCCCTATGCTAGCCATAGGCAGTTTGGAGAGTCACAGCAAGATGGAATCACTGCTTGAGAATAGATAGAAGCTATCACAAATAGTTCAAGTGTTACTAAAAACCAGGGCTGGTGAGAGCAATTACCCGGACCCAGCTTGTTGGAGGGGCCTGGGTCCACCTGTAAGCCCCAGCAGCTTCCCTCCCCAGCCCAGCACACGCTCTGTGCTAGGCTGTAGTGGTGCAAGTGAGACAGCCTGTGCTGACACGATTAGGCCAGGACCCAAAAAAATACCCAAGCCTGGCATAGCTCTCTACGATATTGCTAAACACAACACTTGATCTATTTGGCATTGCTTTGCTTCATATGTGTCTTCATCTTGATTTGACCAGTGTTTATAGCAAGTCTAGCTTTGTCTGTGTTTAATGGGATTAAGATTTTGGTCAAACAATAGATTCTTGCTACAGTACATGCAATTTCATACTCGCTTGGCATATTAAAATAAATTATGTGAAATATATATTTACTGTATATACTGTATAGTAATAAAAATCCATCCAATCACTTTATTACGACAATTATTTGTTGAAATATATAATTCAGTTCCGCAATAAAGCAATTGCTTAATATATGCTAAGTTTTGTTTTCTAGTCCAGAGTTGTGTTATTTTATTTATCCATATCTATAAACAATCTCAGTAACAAATTAAATGGGGTGGTATTCATGTGACCGGCGGTCGGGAGACCGACAGTCACATGACCTCCTCCAGCATCCCGACCCCTCACTATCCCGATGGTTGGCATGCCGACCAACAGGGACTATTTCCACTCGTGGGTGTCCACCGAGCCCGCAGCGTGGCGAGCGCAGTGATCCCGCAAGGGGCTTGCTGCACTCGCCCCTCCCCGCCGGGATCCCGGCGTCGGTATGCTGCCGGGATCCCAGCGTCGGTAAGCTGACCGCCGGTCAGCCATACTACACCCAATGAAATGCCTCTGAACATAAAACTGGCCTCATTTACAATGCGCACCGGCCTTTACAATGCGTCTAAATGTTTTACTGATCACACTTCAAGGTGTGCAGCATTCTCAATAGATTCCTTCAGTAACTTAGAACTGAGACTATGTATTCTGGGGGTGTGGATCATAGAGTCGACCAGAATTAGGTCGACACTCTCTAGGTCGACCACTATTGGTCAACAGTAACTAAGTTGACCCCTGAAATAGGTCGACACGAGCATTAGGTCGACATGTACGAGGTCGACATGACAAAAGGTCGACATGCATTTTTTGAAGAAAAAAATTGGTGTTGTTTTCTTCATAGAGTGACCGGGAACCCCAAAATGTGCGCCTTGTCCCCACGCCAAGCTTCGTCAAAGTGCCTCACTCCGCTACTGCTGCGCTCGGCACAGGTTACCGTTCCCAATCATAGTCCACGTGGATCGTTAAGTATGAAAAAGTTAAATAAAAATTTTAAAAAGTGAAAAACTCATGTCGACCTAGTGTGCATGTCAACCAATAGTGGTTGACCTAGGCACTGTCGACCTAAGTGTGGTCGACCTAAAGAAAAAAGGGGGTGTGGTCTCAAAAAGAAAGGGGCGTGGACGCACAATGGGGGTCATTCCGAGTTGTTCGCTCGTTATTTTTTTCTCGCAACGGAGCGATTAGTCGCTAATGCGCATGCGCAATGTCCACAGTGCAACTGCACCAAGTAAATTTGCTATGCAGTTAGGTATTTTACTCATGGCATTACGAGGTTTTTTCTTCGTTCTGGTGATCGTAATGTGATTGACAGGAAGTGGGTGTTTCTGGGAGGAAACTGGCCGTTTTATGGGTGTGTGCGAAAAAACGCAGGCGTTTCTGGGAAAAAACGCGGGAGTGGCTGGAGAAACGGGGGAGTGTCTGGGCGAACGCTGGGTGTGTTTGTGACGTCAAACCAGGAACGAAACTGACTGAACTGATCGCAGATGCCGAGTAAGTCTGGAGCTACTCAGAAGCTGCTAAGAAGTGTCTATTCGCAATTCTGCTAATCTTTCGTTCGCAATTTTGATAAGCTAAGATTCACTCCCAGTAGGCGGCGGCTTAGCGTGTGCAAAGCTGCTAAAAGCAGCTTGCGAGCGAACAACTCGGAATGACCCCCAATAGTAATAATGCCCACAGTAGTAGCACCCCTAATACACATAATGCACATAGTAGTATCACCCCATAATACACAATGGGGCTAATTCCAAGTTGATCGCAGCAGGAATTTTTTTTAGCAGTTGGGCAAAACCATGTGCATTGCAGGGGAGGCAGATATAACATGTGCAGAGAGAGTTAGATTTGGGTGGGGTGTATTCAAACTGAAATCTAAATTGCAGTGTAAAAATAAAGCAGCCAGTATTTACCATGCACAGAAACAAAATAACCCACCCAAATCAAACTCTCTCTGCAAATGTTATATCTGCCCCCTCTGCAGTGCACATGGTTTTGCCCAATTGCTAACAAACTTGCTGCTGCGATCAACTCAGAATTACCCCCTAAGTTGTGAGAGGACTTGAGTAGCTTCTGGTGCTCTGGCTAGGGGAGGGGGAAAATTAGCAAAAAAAAAATGTTAGTATATGAGAGTGCAGCTGTAATACTGCATGGGTGAAAATCTTTGTGCATCGGAATCCTTGTTAATATTTTTTGTTTTGGCAATTTTTTTTATTTGATATTATGCAATTACAAATTTACACAAGTGTTCCAATAAAAACGAGTTTTATGGTAAGAACTTACCTTTGTTAAAACTCTTTCTGCGAGATACACTGGGCTCCACAAGGAATGGACAATGGGGTGTAGAGTAGGATCTTGATCCGAGGCACCAA
This sequence comes from Pseudophryne corroboree, assembly GCF_028390025.1. Classification (NCBI taxonomy): domain Eukaryota; kingdom Metazoa; phylum Chordata; class Amphibia; order Anura; family Myobatrachidae; genus Pseudophryne; species Pseudophryne corroboree. The sequence continues at coordinate 223,295,810 of NC_086454.1, read as the reverse complement.
CAGGCTCAAAAGCTTTGACCTTCTTCCCAAGATGCATAGCGCCGCCTCCTATATCACCCCGCCTCCGTGCACAGGAGCTCAGTTTTGTTAACCAGCCCAATGCAGTAGCAAGTAAAAGAGACGACAACTGCCAGTTGCCACAAACACCACACTCTCCCGACAGGAGAAGTGTCAGCGGCTAATGCCATACCAACCCAAAGAAGCTAAGTGCGTCAGGGTGGGCGCCTTGTGGAGCCCAGTGTACCTCGCAGAAAGAGTTTTAACAAAGGTAAGTTCTTACCATAAAACTCGTTTTCTGCTGCAGGGTACACTGGGCTCCACAAGGAATGGACAATGGGGATGTCCTAAAGCAGTTCCTTATGGGAGGGGACGCACTGTAGCGGGCACAAGAACCCGGCGTCCAAAGGAAGCATCCTGGGAAGCGGCAGTATCGAAGGCATAGAACCTTATGAACCTGTTCACAGAGGATCACGTAGCTGCCTTGCACAATTGTTCAAGGGTCGCACCACGTTGGGCCGCCCAAGAAGGTCCAACAGACCGAGTAGAATGGGCCTTAATGTGATCAGGAGCAGAGAGACCAGCCTCCACATAAGCATGTGCAATCACCATTCTAATCCATCTGGCCAGAGTTTGCTTGTGAGCAGGCCAGCCCCGTTTGTAAAACCCAAACACAACAAAAAGAGAATCAGATTTCCTAATAGGAGCAGTTCTCTTCACATAGATACGGAGAGCCCGTACCACATCCAAAGACCGCTCTTTGGGAGACAGATCAGGAGAAACAAGTGCCGGAACTACAATCTCCTGATTAAGGTGGAACGAAGAAACCACCTTAGGTAGATAGCCGGGACGAGTCCTAAGAACCGCCTGGTCACTGTGAAATATCAGATATGGGGAACTACAGGACAAGGCACCCAAATCCGACACTCTTCTAGCTGAAGCAATAGCCAGCAGAAACACCACCTTAAGGGAAAGCCACTTAAGGTCAGCTGAACCAAGAGGTTCAAATGGAGACTCTTGTAACGCCTCCAAAACCACCGACAAGTCCCAAGGCGCCACAGGCGGGACATAGGGAGGTTGGATATGCAACACGCCCTGAGTAAAGGTATGCACATCAGGTAAGGCCCAATTTTTCTCTGAAACCACACCGACAAGGCAGATATTTGAACCTTGAGGGAGGCCAGACGCAGGCCTAAGTCCAGGCCCTGCTGAAGAAAAGCCAACAACTTGGCTATACTAAACTTGGAAGCGTCATAATCGTTAGATGCGCACCAAAGTAAGAATGCCAGACCCTATAGTAAATCCGAACCGAAGCCGGTTTCCGGGCCCGCAACATAGTTTAAATGACCGCCTCAGAAAACTCTTTAACCCTCAAGATGGAAGCTTCAAGAGCCACGCCATCAAAGACAACCGGGCTAGGTCCTGGTAAACACAGAGGCCCTGAACGAGGAGGTCTGGGCGTTGTGGAAGTAGAATTGGACGCTCAGACAATAGGGCTGGCAGGTCTGAGAACCAGTGCCGTCTGGGCCACGCTGGAGCTATGAGAAGCAGAATTCCTTTTTCTTGCTTGAACTTCCGAATTACCCTGGACAGGAGTGACACCGGAGGGAACACGTACGGCAGCCGAAACCCCCACGGTACCGCCAGCGCATCCACGAATGCTTCTTGAGGATCCCTTGTCCTTGCTCCGAAGACCGGAACCTTGTGATTGTGTCGAGACACCATCAGATCTACGTCTGGAAGGCCCAACCTTTCCACTAGGAGTTGAAACACTTCTGGATGGAGGCCCCACTCACCGGCATGCACATCCTGATGACTGAGAAAGTCTACTTTCCAATTCAGGACTCCCGGAATGAATGTTGCCGATATGGCCGGTAGATGGCGTTCTGCCCACTGTAGAATCCGTGAGACTTCCTTCATTGCTAGGCGGCTTCGAGTGCCACCTTGATGATTTATGTAAGGCACTGTGGTGGCGTTGTCCGACTGTACTTGAACAGGACGGTTCTGAATTAAATGCTGGGCTAGGTTCAAGGCATTGAAGACCGCCCGCAACTCCAGAATATTGATCGAGAGGAGGGACTCCTTCTTGGTCCACCGCCCCTGAAGGGAGTGTTACTCCAGCACCGTGCCCCAACCTCTTAGACTGGCATCGTCGTCAACAGGACCCAGTCGGATATCCAGAACGGACGGCCCCTGCACAGTTGTTAGTCCCGTAGCCACCAGAGCAGCGACAGATGGACCTCCGGAGTCAATGAGATCATTTGAGACCTGATCCGATGAGGCAGGCCGTCCCATTTGGCTAGAATCAGCCTCTGGAGAGGGCGAGAGTGAAATTGAGCGTACTCCACCTTGTTGAATGCTGACACCATGAGGCCCAGCACCTGCATCGCCGAATGTATCGACACTTGTGGACGAGATAGGAAGCAACGAATCCTGTCCTGAAGTTTCAGGACTTTCTCCTGAGACAGGAACAACCGCTGGTTGTGAGTGTCCAATAGTGCTCCCAGATGCACCATGCTCTGAGCAGGGATCAGGGATGACTTCTTACAGTTGATGAGCCACCCGTGGGCTTGCAGAAACCGGACCGTCACATCTAGATGACGCAGGAGAAGTTATGGGGAATTTGCCAGGATTAACAAGTCGTCCAAATACGGCAGTATCCTGACCCCTTGACGGCAGAGTACCACCGTCATCACCGCCATGACTTTTGTAAAGACTCGCGGAGCCGTTGTTAAACCAAAAGGTAACGCACGAAACTGGTAATGGCAGTTGCCAATCGCAAATCTCAGGTATTGCTGATGAGACACTGCTATAGGAATATGCAGGTAAGCATCCTGTATATCCAGGGATACCATGAAGTCCCCAAGTTCCAAGGCCAGAACTATAGAGCGAAGGGTTTCCATCCGGAACCTGGAAACCTTCACAAACCTGTTCAATGCCTTGAGGTTGAGAATGGGCCGGGAGGACCCATTTGGATTCGGGACTAGAAACAGCAGAGTATAGTACCCCCGGCCCCTCTGCGCAAGTGGCACCTGTACTACGACTCCTGTATCCAGGAGGGTCTGTACCACCGAATGTAGAGTGTTTGCCTTTGTCTTGTCCAATGGGACATCTGTCTGGCAAAATCGATGAAGGGGTCGGTTTTTGAAGGCTATGGCGTAACCTCGCGTGACGACTTCCCGTACCCAGGCATCTGAAGTGGTCTTCAACCATTCCTGGGTATACCCTAGAAGCCGGCCCCCCACCCTGGGATCCCCCCAGAGGGAGGCCCGCCCCATCATGCGGCAGGCTTATCTGTCTTGGAAGCTGGCTGACGGGCCGCCCAGGCTCTTTTGGGCTTAGGCTTACCAGGTTTGGAATTGCGTGCCTGCTTGTTGTACGCCTGACCTTTTGCTTTACCTGAAGGATGAAAGGGGCAAAAGGAAGTACCTTTAGCCTTCGACACAGAAGGAGCAGAACTTGGCAGACAGGCAGTTTTGGCAGTAGCCAAGTCAGCCACAAGCTTATTTAAATCCTCCCCAAACAGAATATCTCCCTTAAAAGGGAGTACCTCCAGGTTTTTTCTAGAGTCCAGATCCACAGACCAGGATCTCAGCCACAATATCCGGCGAGCCAGGACTGACATAGTAGAGGCCTTGGCTGCCAGGATACCGGCATCAGAAGCCGCCTCTTTAATATAACGAGAAGCTGTGACAATATAAGACAGGCATTGTATAGCATGGTCAGAGGAGATTTCAGCATTTAACTCCAAGGCCCATGCTTCAATGGCCTCTGCAGCCCAAGTAGCTGCAATAGTGGGCCTTTGTGCAGCACCCGTGAGGGTGTAAATCGCTTTCAGACAACACTCCACACGTTTATCCGTAGGCTCTTTAAGAGACGTGACGGTGGTGACCGGTAGAGCTGAGGAAACCACCATCCTAGCCACATGTGAGTCCACTGGAGGAGGCGTTTCCCAATTCTTAGATAGCTCTGGCACGAGGGGATAGTGAGCCAGCATCTTCTTTTGAGGCACAAACTTCGTACCCGGGTTTTCCCAGGGTTCCTGACATATGTCAATTAGGTGGTCAGAGTGAGGTAAAACTTGTTGAATCACCTTCTGATGCTTGAACCTATCTGGTTTCTTAGGAGGAACGGATGGCTCGGGATCACCCGTAATCTGTAAAATTAATTTATTAGCCTCCAAAAGAACAACCACATGTGAACCACCCTCCCCATCAGCCGTATCTGAGTCAGAACCTGTGGGGTCAGTGTAAGTGCCGTCTTCATCCGACGAGGTGTCAGTGACAGCAGTGGATTGTGAGGAGACAAGCGCTCGCTTAGAGGACCCCTTGGATGTAGGCAAGCGACGGTCAGACTTTTTAGTAGTCAGGAACTGGTTCAACTTCTTTATTTGAGCAGATAAATTGTCCGCCCACGGCGGGTTAGCTGCAGGGACCACAAACGGTTGCACCGGCATTGGGGGTCCCATAGGGGGTGTTAGTTTATGAACTAGCGTATGCAGAAGCGTGGAAAAAGCGGCCCACGGCGGGTCATTATTTGCCCCCGTTGCCACCGTCCCACTGGGGGGCAAGGACCCCCCAGAACCAGAGCCCAAAGCTGCTATATTCTCCTCATAGGTATCTGCGGCTTCAGCAACACCGGCAGTGTGTTCAGCCCCAGAACTGTTACCCTCAGAAGCAGACATGATATAACTTGCAGTATCAGGTAACACAGTACAATTTGTCAGCAGCACAATACCTCTAGCCCAGCAGAGATAAAGGAGAGATATGGTGACTAAATCACAGAGAAAAATACGTAATACAGTATATCTTTGTGAAAATTCTATATTAGATAAAACCTGACGCACCAAGCCCCCTCAGGTTATAGAATATAGGGATAGCAGGTTGAGTGAAAGACACGAAATGGACACCACTCAGCTATCAAATGCACACACAAATAGTCACAGTCTGTACAATGCAGAGGTTATTACTAACAATAATACTGCACTGGACCAGCTTACACAGCTATATAACAATAGATATAACAGTACACAGTAAGAAATGGCTGTATATCACAGGGTAATTGTACTAGGAACCCATGACTAAGTGCACTCTTTCTTAACTAACACTGACTAAAAAAGGCAGGTAGAATACTTAAGTGTCTTGTAAAGTCACAGCACTGACAACCAGGCGGCTTTACATAGGAGGATTTACCCAAGCATTCCCAGGAACAGTGAGCTGAGGGATAATGGCGCCGCAGACACTGCCAGGGAGTGAGGGAGAGACAGATATGCAGCTCCAGGGCGGGAACATTTGCAGAAAATGGCGCCCTGGGGCTGCGGAAGGGGCTTCAGGTCCAAGCTCTATCCTCCTGCTGGCAAAACCACCGGGTACTGCGGGCTCTAATAAAATGGTTTATAGAGAAAACCTGACCTGTCCCATGCCCTGGTGATCTAGTGGGATCGCCTGTACTGCCACGGTGTCCACCGCCAGCGCGCGCTGCCCACCTCCCACTGACCGCGCCGGATCGCGATAAAGACCGGGTCCCGCAAGCGGGACCCACTTACCACCTCCCGAAGCGCGGCCACGCGATCCCCTAGAGCCCCCGTCGTGTGTGCCTGACAAGAAGAAAACCGGAGCCTCCTGCTGTAGTTACCCGGCAACCAGGGCTCGGGAGTGTACAGCACCGCTGGGGGAGAGATGGAGCTGCAGCAGGCAATGTCTACTGACATCTAACACAATCTGTGCCTCTGCTGCAGCCCTTGTAGTCTTCTTTTTTTCTCAGAAAAAGCTTTTTTCTGGAGCTGCTGTGAGCAGCTCTTCCTGTTACATGCTTGCACTGCAAGCACCAACTACAAACTGAGCTCCTGTGCACGGAGGCGGGGTGATATAGGAGGCGGTGCTATGCATCTTGGGAAGAAGGTCAAAGCTTTTGAGCCTGTTGGTGCTTCGGATCAAGATCCTACTCTACACCCCATTGTCCATTCCTTGTGGAGCCCAGTGTACCCCGCAGCAGAAATGTGAATTACAAAGCAGATCAGCAATGTATTAAGTAGTCTGTACATCAGGGATGGATGCAATGTCAATGATGTACGCTATGGAGTGATTTTTTTGTCACTGCGCATGTCCCAGCGGTTGCACTTATTAAGTGTGGGACAGGCAGGAAGCTTGTGTGGGAGGTAACGGGGGAGTGTTGACTCAAATGTAGGCGTATTGCAACCATTTCAATGGTATGTCACAGCTTGACATGCAGACTGCAAACCCGAGCTTAGTTAAAATGGCTCAGGCATATTAAGTCCGACAAGCAATGCTGTGCGACCATAGGGTTACTAAGAAGGTCGATTATCGGCCAATCTGCATCTGAAGTCAGTCCTCGTACACATACAGTGGATCTGAAGAAGCCTCTGTCGAGTGAGCAGCACTCTGCGCTGTCTAATCTCTGTGCATACATGCTGAGCACTAGGCCTCATAGTCTGCAGGGAACTGCAACCTACGACCTCATGTACTACTGCACATGTGCAACCTGCAGATATTTTATTGTGCATAGCAGAGGTTCACAAACGTTTTTGAATCACGGCGCCCTAGATAATCAGAATTTTTTTTTCACGGCACCCCTAGGCCAAAAGTTTCTTACTGAGAAATTTGGAAAAAAATATTAAATTAAGCAAATTGTGTTCATATATCATCCTTATATTGTATTGTGTGGTGAGGGACAAGAATTGCTTCTGTTTGTCCACATATTTTATGATTGTCAGCCACCTATTACATTGAACATATTTTATTCTGTCACATTGGTATTCTCCATTTTACAAGCACTTATACTGCTTTTCCACCAAAATCGCGGGTCTGACCTTTCTTCTTGAAAAAGTTACCTTGCAGGGCGGGGAAACACGATGAAGATACAAGGGTCCCTAATAACCTCCTCACCCCATTAACCTTCAATCATCTACAGACTTCACCTCCATTAGGAACGGACATCAGGGCTCCTGATTGTGGCTAGAACTTATTCCCTTTTCGCTACAGCCACACTGACAACCAGCGGGCTTGAGCTCTGCCTTGCTGGCGGTGTGGGACACTCATCATCACCATTCATCAGTGTGCAACCTGTCCCGTGTGGTGCTGTTCCTCCATGTGGACTTCAGTGCTGCCAGCCATCAGGCTACGGATCAGGTCACTGCCGCTACCGGAAGACTCTCCTCTCCAGCCGTGTATGCCGCTACAGCTGCTACACCGCTGTGTGCGGTCTTCCCACACACAGGCCATTGCAATTCCCTCTGGTAAGCCGCGGCCAAACCCCACCGCTGTGTGGATTCTGGTGGCACAGACCCCTGTGACGGGATCCGGTCTGAAGGTCGACACTGTCTAGGTCGACAATGTTTAGGTCGATCACTATAGATCGACAGTCACTAGGTCGACAGGGATGGAAGGTCGACACGGGTTTTAGGTTGACAGGTCAAAAGGTCGACATGAGGTTTTTTTTATTATTTTTTTCTTTTTTTTAACTTTTTCATACTTAACGATCCACGTGGACTACGACTGGAATGGTAATCTGTGCCGAGAGAAGCGAGGCACCTTGCCCGAAGCATGGCGAGTGAAGCGAGCCATGCGAAGGGACATGGTGCACTAATTGGTGTTCCCAGTCACTCTACGAAGAAAACGACACAACAAAAAAGCTCATGTCGACCTTTTGACCTGTCGACCTACCACATGTCGACCTAGAAACCCTGTCGACCTTCCATCCCTGTTGACCTAGTGACTGTCGACCTATAGTGGTCGACCTAGATACTGTCGATTTGATGATCCACACCCCCCTGTGACACGGCCAGTGTATTGCTGAGTATTAAGCAGCTGACATTCCAACATTACCGCCAGTGGTCCCCCAGTGTTGTGGAGAACTACTGGCCATGATCCCATACACAGTGTGGGGATTCCTGCTCGCTACCCATTCACACGGAGCCCTCACACGCAGAAGCGCTGAGACTGGCTGCACAAGGACTGAGAGTCTCCGCTGCTTGGATACAATCCATCTGGTAATTTAGTATCTACTTTTGTTACATTGACATTGGAGGTGATTTCTAGTGCACGTTCTCTCATAAAATAACACCAGCTAATCATATATGGTGGAGCAATTTTTTATAATATTGGTGTTATTTTTATTTGTGTATTATACACTAGTCATTTTTATTCGTACCATTTGTAATTGCAAATCCCCGGGAGGTTATTAATATTATTGTATGTGAATAAATTGTGTTTATATTTAATAATTGGTTGTACTGATGTATCATTAAGCGCTCATTGGGAATGTTTACATAGTTACATACGTAGTATCTAAGGTTGAAAAAAAGACAATTTGTCCATCGAGTTCAACCTTTTGGTGGTCTCCTATGCAGTTTTCTTTTAGGACTAATTTCGCCTCATGCTGATGTCAGCGGTTCTGTTTTAATGACAGCCATTGTGTTTTGATAACTATAGTGTGTGACTAAGCACCATAACCCTGAATATCCTTATCCATTAGGAATTTATCAAACCCATTCTTAAAGGTGTTGATTGAGTCCGCCGTTACTACTTCCTCAGGCAGGGAATTCCAAACACGTATTGTCTTTACTGCGAAAAAACTTTTCACCGCATTGTGCGGAATCTCCTCTCCTCTAACCTAAGCGAGTGTCCACGTGTCCTCTGAGCTGATCTTATCAAAAACAGGTCCCGCGCAAGCTCTGTGTATTGTCCCCTTATATATTTGTAGATGTTGATCATGTCCCCTCTTAGTCTCCTCTTTTCCAGTGTAAACATGCCTAGCCTTGGAAGCCTTTCCTCGTATTCCAGCGTCTCCATTCCCTTAATTACTTTGGTCACCCGCCTCTGAACCTTTTCAAGCTCCAGGATATCCTTTTTGTAGTATGGTGCCCAAAATTGTACACAGTATTCTAGATGTGGCCTCACTAGTGATTTATATAAAGGGAGTATAACACTCTCGTCTCTTGCATCAATTCCCTGCTTAATGCAGGCTAATATCTTATTATAAAAGCAACAACACTCGTTATTGGGCGCAAGTTCCTTAATATATAAATACTGAACACTTGAAAATAAAATAATTGTAATTGCAGCTCTCAGCAGGTGGTTTGGATTATCACCTAATTAGAGACAATATTATTTAAGATGAATGAGAGCGCATTAATATCTTATTAGCCTTTTTTGCTGCAATCCTACTTTGGGTAATGCTGCTTAGTTTGCTATCTATGTGAACACCCAAGTCTTTTTCCAGTACAGAATCCCCTAATATTACTCCATTTAGTATGTAGGTGTTGTTTTTGTTCTTGCTACCACAATGCATTACTTATACTTGTCGGTATTGAATCTCATTCTCCATTTTGTTGCCTATGCGTCTAGTTTCACTAAGTCGTTCTGAAGAGACTCAGCATCCCCCTCCGTATTTATAACCTTACACAATTTTGTATCATCTGCAAAGATTGACACCATGCTCTCTAGACCTACTGTTAGGTCGTTAATGAAAATGTTGAACAAAAGTGGTCCTAGTACAGACCTTTGCGGCACACCACTTAGTACTTCAGTACAATTTGAAAATGATACGTTAACCACAACGCGCTGCTCCCTATTATCTAACCAATTTCTGACCCAAGGGCATATTGTGCTCCCCTAGCCCTATTTCATGTAGCTTATAGCTAAGTCGCATGTGCGGTACAGTGTCGAAAGCTTTGTTCCTGACCCTGATTTTTTACCTGCCATTTTGCCGGATCTCACTCGCCAATGTCCCCATTTCCACTGCATTGTATTCCCAGGTTTTTCTTGGGTTGACACCGTTTCCACTGAATAAGGGAAAACCCGGGACAGTGTAACAGCACAGCCCCTTTGATGGACACAGTGACAGCACTGTCACTTAGATGGACACAGTGATAGCAGCACAGCCCCTTTGATGGACACAGTGACAGCACTGTCACTTAGATGGACACAGTGATAGCAGCACAGCCCCTTAGATGGGACACAGTGACAGCACTGTCACTTAGATGGACACAGTGATAGCAGCACAGCCCCTTAGATGGGACACAGTGACAGCACTGTCACTTAGATGGACACAGTGATAGCAGCACAGCCCCTTAGATGGGACACAGTGACAGCACTGTCACTTAGATGGACACAGTGATAGCAGCACAGCCCCTTAGATGGGACACAGTGACAGCACTGTCACTTAGATGGACACAGTGATAACAGCACAGCCCCTTAGATGGGACACAGTGACAGCACTGTCACTTAGATGGACACAGTGATAGCAGCACAGCCCCTTAGATGGGACACAGTGACAGCTCTGTCACTTAGATGGACACAGTGATAGCAGCACAGCCCCTTAGATGGGACACAGTGACAGCACTGTCACTTAGATGGACACAGTGATAGCAGCACAGCCCCTTAGATGGGACACAGTGACAGCACTGTCACTTAGATGGACACAGTGATAGCAGCACAGCCCCTTAGATGGGACACAGTGACAGCACTGTCACTTAGATGGACACAGTGATAGCAGCACAGCCCCTTAGATGGGACACAGTGACAGCACTGTCACTTAGATGGACACAGTGATAGCAGCACAGCCCCTTAGATGGGACACAGTGACAGCACTGTCACTTAGATGGACACAGTGATAGCAGCACAGCCCCATAGATGGGACACAGTGAGAGCACTGTCACTTAGATGGACACAGTGATAGCAGCACAGCCCCTTAGATGGGACACAGTGACAGCACTGTCACTTAGATGGACACAGTGATAGCAGCACAGCCCCTTAGATGGGACACAGTGACAGCACTGTCACTTAGATGGACACAGTGATAGCAGCACAGCCCCTTAGATGGGACACAGTGACAGCACTGTCACTTAGATGGACACAGTGATAGCACAGCCCCTTTAGAGAAAAACCCCACTAACATTTATAGAGTTTAACAATGATACTTTTTACAATGATCAAATGTATCGCACAACTTCCTATTTTTGTGTAATATCTTCTCTCAAAATAAAAACATGCAATACAAAATGATCTCACTAAAGAAAAATTATTTTCTTTGTAAACAGCCTCTCCCAGCATCTCCTCTGGTCCCTGGGTGTCAGCGCCCAGGAGGGACCAATCACGGCTTTTTGACAATTCCCGGATCTAAAATCCCGGGTAAGAGCTGTTTCCACTGCAGTTCACCCGGGAAAGAGCCGCTAAAAACCCTGCTTGTGACCAGGGTAAAAATGCCAGTTCACTTTACCCTGGTCACAAGGAGTTTTGACTTGTAGCTTTTTCCACGGACAAAAATCCCAGGTAGGTGCGTGTTTATATTAAAAAAAAACCTGGGGTATTCATGTCAGTGGAAAAGGGGTATTATTTTGCTATTAACGCAGTTTCATTTTCTTATGTTGTTTTTATTATTTTGGTTTTTTTTCACTAATTACCTTAAAACTGGCTTTTGATATATGTAGTATATTTTCACTATTGTCTTTTATCTATTAAACACACATTTATGCACATTCTTAATTAGCACCGAGGATATTGGATGTTCTTGTGGCCTACCTAGATTCAGAAGTAAGCCCAAACCCAATTTATAGTACATAAATTAATAAAAAAAATAAGGGAAAACAATAATTGAAACTTTAAACATCACACTAAAAACTCAAGCCACTAGTGCCACAAAACCTACAGCACCCCGTCTCATATTTTAGGACCACCCCTTGTTAATATTATTAACTGAAATCAGATTGACTAAAACACTTTAATACTCAAGTAATAGCAAAAAATAATAATTTGGCAGCAATCTGGTAGCAGGCTCATTAAACCTCATATTAACAGTTCATTATGATGAACAATTTGAGATAATGTTTGTGTGTCATGTCCTTTAGGCAAACAAAATGGTAGAAATACCATACTGTATGCTATTTATTTATCAGTGTGCCTACATCCATCTGCTGTTCTTACAGGTGGTAACATTAATTATAGGACAGTCTAAATCATAGTAAAATGACACGTGTATTATTTTCTAGCAATTTGGTCTGTATTATGTACAAAAATTGCTTAATTTAAAATGACTTAATTGATGGGATACTCTTTCTTATGCAATGAGATAGAATTATTCATTATAAAGCAGCATTTAATTTATGCATCGATTTGTTCACAGCAGATGGCCCAAATGTATTAAACCTTAAAATGTGATAAAGTGGAGAGTGATAAAGTACCAACAAATCAGCTCCTGTCATTTTTAAAACACACCCTGTAACATGCCAGTTAGGAAGCTGGTACTTTATCACTCTTTAGTTCTCTCCACTTTATCACTTTTTAAGGCTTACTACATTTAGGGGTACATTTACTAAGCAATGATAAGAGCAGAGAAGTGAGCCAGTGGAGAAGTTGCCCATGGCAACCAATCAGCACTGAAGTAACATCTATAATTTGCATACTATAAAATGATACAGAGCTGCTGATTGGTTGATGGGGAAATTTCTCCACTGGCTCACTTCTCCGCTTTTATCACTGCTTAGTAAATGTACCCCTTAGGCCTATATTTCATAGCATGTGGTGAAATATTGCTGTCTTAACAGAGAAACTCACACAGGTTATACTCCATATCACTGGCGTGCGCAGCACATTTTATTAGGGGGTGCACCGTAGGAGGGGTGTGTCTAGCACCGCCTTATGGGCGTGATTAGCACCATCTATTGATGGTCAACGCATATAAAATATCCACCTTTGTACCAATCCTAATAAAGCAGATTCATTGTCAGATGTTGTGGTGTGCACCAAACAAACACCCCTGATGGCACTCACTGCAATTACACTGCTCCTCCTCAGCCTGGTCTGGCTCCCCCTCTCTTTCCCCTGCAAGCTGCAGCAGCTTACTTACAAGTCAGTCACTCACTGACACTGACAGTCGCAGACTAGTATTGCTGCTGCTGCTGCTGGAAAAACAAGTGACGTGTCAATGCTGCTGCCAACCGCCTGTCAGTATTGAATTTGTCTTCCTAAGAGGAACGCTGGCTGCATGCTGCTTCTCATCAGTGGCTGGCGTTGGCATAGCATAGAAGGAGAGAGGTTTGGCTGTTTTTGTACATGGTGGTGGAGCTGGGAACTTGAAAGCCGGTGGCAGTGGCACCCTTGATTAATGCAGGCGTCCGGTCAGTAATGCAGTCCTGCAGGGTGCAGCGCAGAGGGGACAGTAATCAGCCTGCTCAGCAATCGCTGCATCAGGCATGTGAGATTGGGGTGCCAGACATTAGGGGGTGCCTGTGCGCACCAGGCACCCCCCCTGCGCACACCTATGCTCCATATACTGAGGTATGCTTACAGTATTTTTAAAAAAAGGGATTTTAGTCTATTTACTAAGCCGTGGATGGAGATAAAGTACCAGCAATCGGCTCCTAACTGTCATTTTTCAAACCCAGCATGTGACATGGCAGTTAGGAGCTGATTGGCTGGTACTTTATCTCCTGCCACTTTATCTCCATCCAAGGCTTAGTAAATAGACCCCTTAGAGCTCAATACATGTTATAATCTGTTTCAAAATGATAACTTAATAGAAAGTAGAAAAATAAGTGATGAATAAGGTGGAGACAGCCAAACATATTGCTAAATTTATACATTCAGTCATATTATTATGATCACCTCCTACATTTGACGTCTGCAGCGTGTAGCCCATGAAGTACGTTACGTGTTGTGCACTGGCTTGGTGGGTATATAAGGTGTGCGATGGGCCATCTGTACACATATCACTCGTTGCTGTCATGGGTAAAATGGTTGATTTATCAGAGTTGCAAAAAGGACTGATTAACAGCTTTCGGACCCACGGGTTGTAGTATTTCTGAAACAGCGCAGTTTGTGAACTGTTCGCATGCTGCTGTGGTGAAGGGGTATCGTTCCTGGAAAGATGGCACCTTTGCAAATAACCAACATGGAAACTGCGGAGCACCATGTGCTACTGATGTGAACGTTGGCTACGAAGCTGCGTGAGGATCGACCAACACGCTACATTGCTCACCATCAAAACCTGGGGGCTACCAGTTCAGCTCGTCTAGCTGCTGTCCGTGCTGCACACAGCAGTTACTCTGGCTATTAGTTGGTGGTCATAATAATGTGACTGGACCGTGTAGTTGAATTATAAGACACTACAGTCCTATTTTATTGGACGCCGCTTTACCAGAAGTACTTTAAAGACAGACCGACAGGTTAGGGATGACCACCAGTGGGTCTGCTATCGATGATCTATGGTTTTTCAGCATCAGGAAGACCAAATAGATGGTTTAGCCAGCAATGGTATGTCTATGCTTATGAGCAGATGGCGCATGTGCACAGTCGGCGCTTACCATCAGGGGTCTGCCACTGAAATGAAAACACTCATCGGGGTATATTTACTAAAGTGCAGGTTTTTAGAAGTGGAGATATTGCCTATAACAACCAATTGGATTCTAGCTATTATCTTCTAGAAGGTGCTAGATTCTAGCTATTACTTTCTAGAAGGTACTAGATTAATGATAAGTAAAATATGGTTGCTATAGGCAACATCTCCACATCTAAAAGCCGCACTTTAGTAAACATACCTCATCATCGCCATCAGACCATCGGTGGTTGCTAATTATCAATGTTCAATGGCTGGGATCCAGTGAGCATACTGGCAGTCGGGATGCCAGCAGCCGGAATACCGATATCAGAATCCCGACATTGGTCAGTAGACCCACGCTGGGACCCCGACATCGCTCACAATGCTGGCGCCTGAATCCTAACTGTTGTCATCCCGATGATAACTATGTCATGGAGGGTTAGGTTGTGAAGGGAGCAATGTGAATAAGGAGCAATACAGTGTGGTGTAATGTGAATGGCTTAAAGGGGTACCACTGTGTGGCGCAATGTAAATAAGGGAAACTACTGTGTGACGTCATGTGAATAAGGGGCACTACTGTGAGGAGTAATATGTATAAGGTAAAGGGGTACCACTGTGTGGCGCAATGTAAATAAGGGAAACTACTGTGTGACGTCATGTGAATAAGGGGCACTACTGTGAGGAGTAATATGTATAAGGTAAAGGGGTACTACTGTGCGGCGTAACATGAGGGACACTACTGTGTGATGTAACATGAATAAGCTTGCACTACTGTGTGGCATCATTTGAAATGAGGGTACTATTGTGTGTTCATGCCCTTTCCTAGCAAGCCCCACATTCCTTCTTTGGGACGTGCACCTTTGGCATGTGCTCTCTCTTTTTATAATATGGGGGATTTAGGCTCCAATGCTGTTGCTGGTACATGGCACCAAACTGTCCGGTTACAGATACAGTTGGAGACACGCTCATTACGTGTGTCTGCATTGCAGGCAGGGGCGAGCAGCGTGCCTAGGCGCGCCTGTGCCTCGGCCCGCAACCGAGCACGATGGTAAGTGCCGACAGAGAGGTTCCCATTCAAAGTGAATGGGGCGCATGTGCGTCTACGACGTTTGCACGTCCAATTCGTTCCCAGCGGTCTGCCACGCCGGGCGCACCTAGTCACAGATGCAGCCATGATTAGTGTGGCTCCATTTGTATGTGGATGAGGATTGATTGCAATGGGTGAGGGGTCAGGGGTGTTGCTGGCTGCTGCTGTGATCTGTGCTGCTGGGTGATGGGTGCTATGCTGGGAGTTGGGTGCTGAGTCAGAGGCGTAACTAGCGGCGGCGCTAGGGGTCACCAGCCAAAATCTTGCCTGGGGCATCAATTTGGTTAGGGACGGCTCTAATCTTGTCACTGTTTTTGAGCACCACAGTACTAAACGGCTGTAATACTACACTCAGCTCCTAGGAGACCCTGTGATATTCTGCATGCCACCACATATAAATGATTGGCCAGTCCGCTGTGTGTTCCACTTCACCTCTGCTACCTGTTGTTACTGTGAGTACGGCTGTACATCTGCACACTAACAATCCTGAAATCCTAGTTAAGTCTCACTGTGTGATCCACTTTTTTTTTTTTTTAAATATATTTATTGAGTTTTTATAAGGTAGCAAAGAAAGATACATTCATACATTTGTGCATTTCCTGAAAACGGGAGAAAGAAGACAATCCAACCTTTTGACATGTCAGACAAGCATATCATGAAGTCCTTTGCCAACAATATAACAATACAATATTCAAAATAGTTCCGTTGTATCCTTCAATCAAGTGAGAAAATGCCCATACACAAATAGCAAATAAAAAATAGGGGATAAAGTTAGAATAGATACAGAAAGAGCAAGGGGGATGAACTGAGGATGGGGGGAGG
This sequence comes from Pseudophryne corroboree, assembly GCF_028390025.1. Classification (NCBI taxonomy): domain Eukaryota; kingdom Metazoa; phylum Chordata; class Amphibia; order Anura; family Myobatrachidae; genus Pseudophryne; species Pseudophryne corroboree. The sequence goes on along the minus strand of NC_086454.1, from coordinate 223,279,570 downwards.
GAAGGGTGGGAGAGAGGGTATGGAGTCTGTGCTGGCAAAGACCATAGATAAACATTCCTATGATGGGCATGCAACAAGGTGAGTATCAAAAATTAGAAAATAATTCACATATCAGGCCAGTTTAATAATCCGTAGTATAAGGAACAAACATACTTAGAGGCCAGTGGTAATGAGACATAGTAAGAACCATGTTGTTGAATCAAATAGAGACAGCACATGTTGTTGTTGGGAAGAACCCAAAGATTCTATAAATGGACCCCATTTTTTATAAAAACGTATAACATTACATTCAACATTGGGTAGAGTGGACTGGTGGTCTAAGTATAAGGTACGAGTAAGGCGTGAACGTAAAGTATCAAGCCTAGCGGGAGATTTGACAATCCAATTAGTAAGGATCAACTTTTTCCCTAAGGTAAGAATGACATATAGTAATGGGATAAAATGTTTGCATTGTGATGGGATATCCCAATCCGAGAAAATCAGCCCAAGCATTGCTTTGCAATTCAACTTTAGTTTAAGATGGAATGTTGAGTTAATAAACCACAAGACTTTGTACCAGAATTTCTTCATCTTGGGGCAATTCCAAAAACAATGTTAGAATAAAGCATTGGGAATTCCACACTTTAGACAATGACCAGATTCAGAAGGAACCATATGTTTTCGTTGGCCAGGTGTGATGTACGCTCTATGTGTGAATTTAATGTGTCTCTTGAAGCTGTGTCGAGTGGAGCACTTTGAGGATAGTAGAGAAATTATCTGTCAATACTTTGTGTGATATGGGGGAGAGGTAATCCATCTCCCAATTCTTAACACTCGATGCCCAGAGCTTTGATTAAAATCCAGATAGGATGTCACAATATAAATAGGAGGTTCTACAAGGGGAAAGTGAAACTAAAGCAACAGTTTCCATAAGAGGATCTACGCCAAGGGACGGATCATATGGTGGGGGTAAAGAGAGGACATAATGTCGTAATTGCAAGTACATAAAAAAGTCTGCACGCGGGATCTGATACTTGTTAATTAAGTCAGAAAAGGACAATAATACACCCCCAGGATCAAACACGTCCTTAATTAGTGCATTGCCTTTATGTTGCCAATGGAAGAACCTCACATTGTCTAAAGCCGCTGGGAAACAGTGGTTACCACAAAAGGGGATACATTTGGAATGAGCCGGGTTTCTCCTAAGTGATTTGTTTACAGACCACCATGCCAAATAGGTATCCCAAAAGAGAGGGACATAGGAAGAGCAGATTTAGGGGTATGTAGGAGAGCACAAAGATCATATGGAGCGCAGAGTGTTTGTTCCAAAGTGAAGTTAGAATAGGTAGAATGAGAGAGAAACCAGTCAAAAATATATCTAAATGCTACAGCTTTGGTGAAAGCAGATATATCTGGCACAGCCAGGCCACCCGCACTTTTGCGTAGTTTAAGTTTGGCCAGGGCCACACGAGGTTTCTTACCTGACCATAGAAATTTGGTAAAAAGTATCTCACAGTGTCTGATGTCTGGTTTCATCAAAGCGTATGGTAGCATCTGGATAAGATAGGAACGTTTCGGAAAATAATACTTTTCAGCACAGCAATTCTCCCCATAAGGGACATGGGTAGAGACGTCCAGTTTTCTAATTGCGTTGCAATGGCCTGTAAAATGGGAGTGAAATTAAGGGCATAAATATTGGACAAAGAGGGCGAAATATAAGCCCAAATATTTTAACCTGGACATATTGTGCTTGAATATAGACAGGACAGGAGAGGAGGGAGAAGAAGTGAGAAGAGCAGACGCAGAAGAGGATAATGGGAGGAGTTCAGACTTGTCATAATTGATTTTAAAACCTGAGAAGAGGCCAAAAGAATTAATGGAGTGAAGAATGGCCGAGATGGAGACGAGATGGTCAGAGAGAAACATCAACATGTCATCCGCAAATAACGCTATTTTGAGGCAATGATGGCCCTCATTCAAGAGTTGATCGCTCGCTAGCTGCTTTTAGCAGCATTGCACACACTAGGCCGCCGCCCTCTGGGAGTGTATCTTAGCTTAGCAGAATTGCGAATGAAAGATTAGCAGTACTGCTATTAAATATTTCCCTGCAGTTTCTGAGTAGCTCCAGACCTACTCCTAGATTGCGATCACCTCAGTCCGTTTAGTTCCTGGTTTGACGTCACAAACACGTCCTGCGTTCGGCCAGCCACTTCCCCGTTTCTCCAGCTACTCCTGCGTTTTAGCCTGACACGCCGGCGTTTTTTAGCACACTCCCGGAAAACGCTCAGTTTCCGCCCAGAAACACCCACTTCCTGTCAATCACTCACCGATCAGCAGAGCGACTGAAAAGCGTCACTCGGACCTGTGTAAAATTGCATAGTTTTGTGTGAAAATACTTAGCGCGTGCGCCCTGCGGCCCATGCGCATGCGCAGATTCGCCCATTTTTAGCCTGATCGCTATTCTGCTAAAAACGTCAGCGAGCGAACAACTCGGAATGACCACCGATGAGCGATACGTATGCCGTGAAAGTCAGGAAGGCTGCAATCGCTAAGGGTTCAATGGCCAATGCAAATAATAGGGGGGAAAGCGGGCAGCCCTGTCTGGTGCCTCTGCTCAGAGGTATAGGGGCTGACAGGTAGCCATTACATATAATTTGAGAATGGGAGTTCATATATAGTATACGTATAAGAGAGGTTAATTGACGAGGAAAATTAAATTTGTTGAGGGTAGTGAATAAGTGTTTTCAGGAAACTAAATCGAACGCTTTCTCAGTGTCGAGTGATAATAAAAAGGAGGCTTTTGTATCTAAAGAGAAACCTATCCAATGGGAAGCTGAAATAACCTTGCGGATGTTAGCCGAGGAATGTCTACCAATTATGAAGCCTGTCTGGTCCAAATGAATCACCCCTGGCATCAGAAATTTAATCCTATCTGCCAGAAGTTTAGTAAACAATTTATAGTCTACATTGAGTAGAGATAATAGTCTGTAAGAGCCAGGTAAATGGGGGTTCCTGCCCGGCTTAGGCAGCAGACGGATAATAGCGTAAGTAAAATATTGGGGCATAGAAGGAGCGGTAAGCAGGGCATTAAAAACCAATACCAATGGGTCTTCGAGCCTTGAGAGGAGTATTTTTTAATACTCTCCCGAGAATCCATCCGGACCAGGGGACTTCACGGGTTTAAGCTGTTTGATGGTGGCTTCAATTTCCTGAGGTGTGAATGGTGCACATATAGTGGCATGAGTGTCAGTAGGAATGGAAGGGACATCAATAGACTCCCAGAAAGAGAATTCACCAGAAATATCCCTGGGGGGTTTGGTATAAATATCGGTATGGAAAGTTTGAAATAGGGAGGCAATATCTTTACCAGTGAAGGCATAAGTGCTATCAGGGAGCTGGATAGAGTGTATGAGAGATGAGGGTGTGGAGGATTTCACTAAGTTGGAAAGCAGGCAGCCAATTTTGTTACCAAACTTATAAAACCTATGGTCTTTGTAAAAAGAATGTTTATCACCGATAGACGTGAGGAGGCCATCAACTTTGTGTTTAGCTAAAACAAAACCAGAATTGTTACACGGAGTCTGAGAGGTCTTATAGATTTGGTAGGCTGTTGTTAATTGAGTACAAACAATCACAACAGCGCTAGTGTATATGTGTAAATATTTATTACCACAATTTAAAAATGAATTTATTAATTAAAACCATACCGGATAATAGGCATGCAAATTAGCTGAACATAGGAACTTATGTGAAGAATCCAATTACACTTCAAATGCAGTGATATATGCAATTAGAAATAAGCCATTAGTTCATTAGTCCCATATTAATTAAAGTCCCAAATGCCGGTACCGGCATTCTCTGAGGAAGCCGCCGAGTTGCTAAAAGGCGGAGAAACGTGTAAGTTATCTTTTTAAACGTCTGGTACCGGCATTTGGGACTCTGCAAATAGCCTTACTAAAAGCCCCCCTTTTCGACACTCCGGATATGGCACCTTGAATGTGCTGAAGGCACCAGGAGCCGGGAGACGCTTCCTATGCATTGGTGGAAGCGGGGCTAAATTTACAGATGATACAAACACCCACTGTGTTTGCTTGCTGCATAACTTTTTAATTACTAAGCTTGCAAATCTACTAACATAATTAACATCAAGTTGGACTAATCAAACTGCCACCGATTGGACATTTACGGCTATTTAAATATGTCCATCTCAATCATACGGAGTCTTTAATTAATATGGGACTAATGAACTAATGGCTTATTTCTAATTGCATATATCACTGCATTTGAAGTGTAATTGGATTATTTACATAACTTCCTATGTTCATGCCTATTATCCGGTACGGTTTTAATTGATAAATTCATTTTTAAATTGTGGTAATAAATATTTACACATATACACTAGCACTGTTGTGATTGTTTGTACTGTGTTTTGTTAAAGGATTGAGTAATCCCTTAAACAGCTGCTAGATGTTTATGTGGAATAAGTCATATTTTATATTGATTAGCCCTGATTAGCCGGAGGCGCTGATTTTTTTTCTGTATATATGTCGTTAATTGAGACTGGAGGAGTTTATACTCTGAGGCACGTTCTTTTTTTAGTTTGGGAGACATACTGAATTATGCGACCCCTATTCACAGCCTTAGATGTTTGCCAAAAGAGAATAGGGTCCGACTCCACAGTGGAAAGATTATCAAGTCTGAACTCCTCCCAAAACGAATCAAGCTTACTGCGGAAGCCCAAGGAAGAAGCGAAGTAAGAAGGGAAGCGCCAAAGTTTATAGGAGCTATCTAAAGAAGAAGAAAAGGATACCCAGATAAGGGCATGGTCAGAAAGAAACATTGGCTCAATGTTAGCATCTATTATATTAGAAAAGAGAGGGTCAAACAAAAGAATGTAATCAATTCGTGAGAGTGACCCATGAGTGGCAGATAAACATGTGAAGTCCCTCTCAATGGGGTGGAGAGCTCTCCAGGCATCAGCTAGCATTAATTCCTGTGAAAGAAAAGGGATGCCAATTTTAGGGGGAGGCCTTCTACGTGCAGAAGAATTAGAGTCCATAAATGGAGAGGAAACCACATTAAAGTCGCTCCTAAAAGTAAATAGCTGGACATAAAAGGGGTCAATTTGCACAGTATGCAGAAAAATGTAGCCTGTTGAGAGTTAGGGGCATAGATGTTACAAAAAGTATACTGAGAGTTAAAGAGGGAGAGATTAACCAATACATATCTACCATCAGGATCAATATCAGTGTGGGATATTTCTATAGGGAGTCATTTTTTTGCCAACAAAGCAACCCCCCTGGCTTTGGAAGAATAGGGGGAAGTTGCAAGAACTGTCCATCCCAGGGTAGCTAATTTCAATGTTTCTGAGAGTGTTAAGTGTGTCTCTTGCAATCGCATTAAATCTAAACGTAGTTTGTTTAAATAGAGGAGTAGTTTCTTACGCTTGATCGGAGAGTGGATACCTCCCACATTCCAAGAGCCCACCTTAATCGATGCCATACATTGTAAAGTACCAACAATAAACAAATGACACAGACACCACAAACAGTATCATAGAAAAACATCGGGAAGGGGAGAGGGGGAAGGGGGAAAGAAGAAGAGAAAGAAAAAGGAGTACAAGTAGTACTCCAACAACAACAACTGGAAGAAAAATAATTTCACAATTCACGCAACTGAAATAAAAAAGGGTGCAAGTTTGTCAGGAAGGCGGAGCACCCAGCCAGAACCGCCCCTTTTAGAGAGCATAAGTTGAAAACTTAACCAACGACCATCATACACCTAATCAAAAAAGGCAGAACTGCCATAACAGTAATGAACAAGAATATAAGGAAGGTATAGCAATATTATCATCGGGTTAAAAGATAAGGCATACAGTAAAATATTTAGTAGAGATAAAGGAAGTGAGTGCAGCAAAAATAACCAAAGAAGTAAAGGATAGAAACAAAGAGATAAATGGGTAACTAATACATCACCACCGCGATGAATGTCTCAAAAGCGACAGCAGCAATATAGTGACAATAAGGCTGAAAAAGTCCATATACATCATCTCCAGAAGAGGTGCACGAATGGAGTAGAGAGTTCCCAAGGACATCCTGTAATCGAAAGGCAATAACCTCAAGTGACGGCTTCCGTCGATGGGTGTAACTGCTCTCGAACATAAGCCGCTGCATCTTCAGCTGAAGTAAAATCTTTGAAGGTCGTGCCATTGAAGATTCTTAGACGGGCCGGATAAAGAAGGGCGAATTTCCTCCCATCCTGGACTAGTTGAGAACACACCGGGGTGAAGGTTTTACGAAGTCGCGTCAGTTCGGAAGAATAAATCTGAAGAATAAGAAGTTTGGTGCCGTTCCACGTGAGATCGCACCCCCTCCTAGTGGCGGACCAGATAGATTCCTTTTGAATATAATTCAGGCATCTGAACAAAACAACCCTGTGCCTAGAAGAAGAAGAGTCACGCATCTGTCCTGTCCGATGGGCCCGTTTAATTACAAGGTCAGAACACGCATCTCGGATATCAAGTAGTTCAGGCAGGGTCTGCTTCAAAAAATGGTATAGGGCTGGCCCTTTAAGGGATTCTGGTAATCCCACGAGCCGCAAATTATTCCTGCGGAATCTATTCTTCAAGTCGTCTAATTTAGCCCATACCCGAGTGTCAGATTGTTTCAGCTGCGCAGTGAGGTCTTGCAGAGAGGAAACGGCTTGAAAATTTTCCCCGGCAGTATGTTCCACTGCCAAGGCTCTTTTGGCCTATTGTTTGCATTGGCTCTTAATGTCCGTGACTGCTTGTTGGAGTGCAGCTGCATGAAGTACAGCTTGTTCCTTTAGCATACGCTGCACTGTTTCCCTCACAGCTTGTACCACATCAGCATATGTAAGAGAGGAAGTGGGGGAAGCAAGTGTGGAATGATTTGCTGTAGCGGTGGTTGTAGGGGGTTGTTGAATCGTAGAAGAAGCAGTAGAAGGTAACGATAATTGAGGGAGGTTGATAGTATGGTTGTCCATGTCTGCAGCCATCCCCGCAACCATTTTATGGAATGCAGAGCGATCCGAGCGCGGGTGTTTTCCAGGCATTGGGCCTGATAAGTATTTGTCCATAGAGGAACACGGAATCACAATATAACAATATTAAGTCCTGCCCTGAGATGCAGCTAGATACAGCCAGAAGCTTGTGGGGAAGCGTGAGCTTTACCCCAGTGGTACAGGGTCAATAGTGGGTACATAATAATCAGGATATCTCCCAGCCCACCAGAAGCCAGTTACAACTTTGTACCTTGTAGAGGACGTCACAGCCAGCGGGACCTCGGGGTGCAGAATGGTACTATGTGTTCTTTGGCTGCTGTCAGCAAGAGAGCTCGCAGCACATCTCACTGCCAGGCTGTAGTCTCATCCCTGGAGCTCCAAGGAAGGCGGCTGTTGAGGGAGGCGGTGAGCAGCCAGGAAGTGGGACGAGAATATGATCCCTGAGAAGGATCGGACAGGTCTCAGGTGGCTCGGCCCGTGGAGCCGGAGCTGGTGACGTCACTGCTGTGAAGTAGCCCACCAGGTCAGTGAGAACAGATCCCGGAGCCGTGTAGAAGAGACGGCGGGGCTGGCAGCGCTGACGATCCTGTGGCAGTGAGCGGGCGAGAGGAGGAGATCCCCCGGATAGACGGCAGGTAGGGTCCGGGTGGGACGGCTCGAGGTGCGGGTGACGGGTAAGGATCAAAAGTCACCCACACAGTGCTCGGGAGCTGCCGCAGCAGTGTGGATGGTCGCCAGGTCAGTAAGGAGGGCCAGGGGGGCCCTAGCAGGGTAAACGGGAGGTCAGCACCGGAGCTGAGGTGAGAGCCACCTCACATCGTCACGCCGGAACCGGAAGTCTGTGTCATCCACTTTATGTGCTGATTCTGCTGTAAGTATCACTGAAGTCATGGGCAAAGTGATTCACTGAACTGAGTTGAGACACATGACTCAGTTCAGTGAAGTGTCTCGGCACATGAGTCATGACTTATTTGGATTGGAATGTACTGCAGAGACTGCACATGATTCAGTGAGTTGCCAGTGCTGGTAGATCAGTGCTGGACTCATGGAGGGAGTGACTCAGTCCTCTGGTAGTTGGATCAGCTAGTTATTCAGCTGCAGTGATTATGCAGTGCATCTGGGGGAGGCAGCTGCTTATGCACTGAGTGTTAATAATATATTAACATAGATTCAGTGTTATGTTGATATATTATTAATAACCACTTATTGCATACTAGTTACAGAATATGACATTACTTCTGGCTGAGGAGAGAAAGTTTAACTGCCATGAAACATATCATTCAGTCTGTAACTAAACCAAATTTAAAAAAAAAATGTTTTACTTTGCATACTTTGCTAATTGGATGATCTTAGGTGGGCTTTTTTTTTAGGTGGGCTTGGATTTATTATATTATCCACTATCTAGCCTCCAGGGAGTTTGCCACCCACAATCACATTGAGCAGGAACACTGAGCTGAGAACACTGAGCTGAGAGCCCTGTACCACAGGGGCTCCACCTCCTGCAGGCTTATGCTGCATGAATCAGATCCATCCACTGAGTCACTGAGTCTACACAGTGTACAACTGTCTCAACTCACTGGCAGACTCAGGATGAATCATGAAATGGATCAGGCACAGCAGCACAGCACTCACTGACTGGTGAGTCGTGACTGCTCCCTCCCCCCTCCCACTGGGTGTCACCTGGTATAGCCGCTGGCCAATCACAGCTAAAGACACACAGCAGAAGACACTGACTGAAGGACACACTGAGTTTCCTCCCTCTGGCAGAGAGAGGCTGCAGCTGTCTCGACTCATGAAACAGTGAGTGACTCGAATCATTCATACTTCCTGATGATTCGAGTCACTGTGTTGAGACAGTGAGTCAGTAGCCATCTCTAGTCTCACTGTGTGATCCACTTCATGTGCTGATTCCGCTGTAAGTCTCACTGTGTGACCCACTTCATGTGCTGATTCTGCTGTAAGTCTCACTGTGTAACCCACTTTATGTGCTGATTCCGCTGTAAGTCTCACTGTTTGACCCACTTCATGTTATAATTCCATTGATGTCTATTATTTATCCAAATTGTGTATACCACAAATAGTACTGTACATGCTCATCAACAGCTGTGTGCATGCGCCACCCCGGTGCCTTCCAGATCAATTGCGTGGGTGCTGGGACTTGGCTGTCTCTGCACCTCTCCTTCTGGGCACAGAGGTAGCGGCAGCCCCCCTCCAGGAGCCACCGCTGATAAGCATCACAAATGCTATTTATACAATAATATGCTGGGGGGTAAATCCACAATGAAGCAATTCCCAGTTAATTTACCTGTACTGAACCACATGTATCCATTCCTTCCACTTCAAGCTTCCACCATGCATACCAGCCAACAAATAAACATTACGTACATTACTGTAGCGTAACTAGCACCATTCATACAGTCCTTCACCCTCAAATCTTCATTTTTGACATGTAAGTATTTGGACTTCCTCAAAACCTCTATCACGAAAGCCATACTCAGCACAGAAACACCTTTTAATTCTATCACTTGCACCAAAACTAAACACAGCCACCATTCAATATGTAAACCTAACAATGTAATTACAGTTTACACAGGTAATTACAAATATCTTCTAATGGCTATTACCAGCAGGATAATGCACAACAGTCATCAGATGGCAATTTAATAGAGCATCTTTTATGATGTTGGTGAACAGATCACAATATGAAGGTACAGTAGACAGCAACTAGAGCAAAAACTGGGAGTGTGTGTTGAAAATAAAAGGAGATTTTTTTTCTGATGGAATTCATCCGTGGAAGCCATTGATATTTGATTTCAGAGCCGTATACTCTATATTATTCATTTTGGCATGGGGCAACTTTTTAAAGTATTCATCACCTATGGTGTTATGACCATACTTGCCTACCTGACCCTCTCCATGAGGGAGAGAATGCTCTGTTCCTGGACTTTCCTGGTAATGTATAATTGCCATCACCTGTGGTGAAATACCTTTCTTATCAATTAACTAGCTCACCACAGGTGATGGCAATCATACGTTACCAGGAAAGTCCAGGAACAGAGCATTTTCTCCCTCTTGGAGAGGGTCAGGTAGGAAAGTATGGTTATGACTGATGCATTTGGAGGAATCTTGACATACACAATAGTTAATCTGAAACCACACAAACTGTACACTGGGAAGCTAAGAGACCAGGCAATCCCAATCTTGGCCCTCAAGGCACACTAACAGTCCAGGTTTTAGTGATATCCATGCTTGAGCACAGGTGACTTAATTAGTACCTCAGTTATTTTCATTTAACCAGCTGTGCTGAAGCCTGGATATCACTAAAACCTGCACTGTTAGTGTGCCTTGAGGACCGACGTTGGGAATGCCCGACATAGAGGGTTTTCATGTGCCTGGCAAATAGTAACCTAAACGTTTTTCAATACCTGCAAATTAGGCAATTTTATTCACACTCTAAGACCCATAATGCAAACTTACCAGCTTGAGGGGGTCATTCCGACCCATTCACACGCTGCTGTTTTTCGCAGCAGTGCGAACAGGTCGGATCTGCGCATGCGCGGCGGCCGCAATGCACAGGCGCGTCATTCCCCAGTGACGGCCATTGCTGGGCAACGACAAGCTGAACGAAGAAAGCGCTCGCTGGCGCGATCGCAAGAAGATTGACAGGTGGAAGGCGTTCAGGGGCATCAACTGACCGTTTTCTGGGAGTGGTGCGGCGAATGCAGGCGTGTCCAAGCGTTTGGAGGACGGATGTCTGAAGTAAATTCCGGGACCTACAACGCTGGATTCATCGCACAGGGTAAGTAACTCTTACCCTGGTTTTGTTCTGCATAGCAGGGCTGCACAAGCGATCTCGACTGCCAGGATGCCAAAAGCATCCCATTAGGATGAACGTAGTAAAATATGAGCTCTATTTGTGTCAATGTAAAAGATAATTTATTTAAAATCATTCACAAATGGTACAAGGGGGGTAATTCCAAGTTGATCGCAGCAGGATTTTTGTTAGCAATTGGGCAAAACCATGTGCACTGCAGGGGAGGCAGATTTAACATGTGCAGAGAGAGTTAGATTTGGGTGGGGTGTGTTCAATCTGCAATCTAATTTGCAGTGTAAAAATAAAGCAGCCAGCATTTACCCTGCACAGAAATAAAATAACCCACCCAAATCTAACTCTTTCTGCACATGTTAAATCTGCCTCCCCTGCAGTGCACATGGTTTTGCCCAATTGCTAACAAAAATCCTGCTGCGATCAACTTGGAATTACCCCCAAGGTTTATAGAAGTTTAAATGCGTTTTACCAAATGCTTGAAAATTGTTCTGGGGGGCATGTAGAGGGAAGGGCCCTGTGTCCCGCATCTGGTGGGCATGTCTGTCGGTAGTGTCAGTTTAGAACAAGCTTCATACCCTTTATATAGTAAATAACTATTGCACATCTCCCACATTTCTGTCTGTACTTTCTGCAAATGGGGTTGTAACAAATTGGGTACTTAGACCTTCTTACCCTACTCAGCACTACCAATTCCCTGGCTTGCACATGTCTACTGGTTAGTCATGTCAGGATTCTCCTGTAGCTACCATCTTGCCTAAGGTCAGCTGAGCAGTTTATACCATCCACAGCATTCCTATGCTGCATTTGACTTTTACATCCAGTCTTCTACTAGAGCATCCTGTCCATCGGTATGATATACCGATGGACAGGATGCGGTCAGCATCCTGTCCATCAGAATCACAACAGCCCCAAAAGTATCCTAAGCCTCCACTGGCCCCTACCTTAAATCTCCCTTGTGGGTGCCTAACACTAACCCTCCCCGGTGGTGCCTAACCCTAACCCTCCCTTCCCCACTGTTTAAACCTAACCCTCTTCGCTTGGTGCCGAACCCCTTGTAAATGCCTAACCCTAATCCCTCCCCCCTGGTACCTAACCATCTCCTTCCCGTCCCTGCACCCTAACCCCCCTTCTAATGCCTAAATCTAACCTCCCACTCCATGCAGCAGGACGTGATCGCGCCCCGCTTAAAGAACGTTTGGGATTCCAAGTGTCAGTATTTTGATGCCAGGATCCTGAGCACTGTCTGGATTTTGATGCCGGCATTGTGCCGCCATTTGGGATCCTGGCGTCGGTATTTCGACCACCAGGATCTCGTTCGGCGGCATTTTAACTACATCCCATTTAAACTGCTCACTGCAATCTGTCCTTTGCTAGTACAACAAGTCTCGTAGGACTCCTGGTCCCCTGTGACAAACGTGGGTCCCAGTTTCTGAGCTCCAGCCTATGTACCAGTTATCCTCATTGTCTACTTGAGTACTCTTGTTCTTGTGGATTCAGCCTGCATCGGTGCTCACCATTCTGCAGCTGGAGTTATCACCTGCTCCTGTTGTAATAAGCACTTCTATCAATACCAGTGTGCTGTCAGCCTCCTGCAGCTACATGCATTGGCGTTTCTATCATGGGTGCAAAGTGTGCGGTGCACATGGGCCCCTAAGTCCAGGGGGGGCCCACACTGCACACATATTTTCATACTCACCTCTCCGAAGTCCACCATCGGGCGCTGCAGCGGCCGTCGTCGCAGCAACAAAAAAAACACAGCAAAAATGGCTGCCGCACACGTGCAGTATGACTTTCGTCTCCAAAACATGGTGGGGCCATGTTTTGGGAGACCTGCGCATATGCAGTAGACTCCGACATATTGCTGGAGCCTACGGCGCCGTGGAGAGGAGGGGGCCCACCCGTAGTGTCCACATGGGTCCCCTCTTCTCTTAAAATGCCCCTGGTTACATGTACTTCATTACAGTCTGCTTCCAAGTCTTCTGCGTGCAGTTTCCTCACTACATACCATCTGGGTTTTGAGCTGCTACTGACTGCAGATACACGTCTTTCAGAACTCATTTAAGTACTCAATGTACTACTGTAAGATGTTATGTATTGCTACCACAGCCTCTTCTTACAATTCCATAATGCTGTAACTAAATGACTACAGTAGTTTCATTCACTCTAGTAATAGGCAGTCCTTCTCTGTGACCAGCGCTGGGTATGTGACAGGGGTATTATTCAGAACGTGACAGGGGTATTATTCAGAACGTGACAGGGGTATTATTATTATTATCATTTAATTACATAGCGCCACTGAATTGCATGCAACACAACACAGGGAAAACACCAAAATTTTTACATAAAAGTTTGTTTAACACCTAAAATACTTTCGTGATCATAGTCACACACTGACTTCCCATTTTGAGGTACCAACAAAAATAAAAGAACAATATCACGTGATAACCTTAATAAATACTTTGCAAGATTAGTGGGGTGACTTCCATTATTTACTCATGAAGGATGTAAAACTGTCTTTATTGCATTAAGTATGTCCTGTTGTTTGTATAATCATATAGAAAACATTATGTCTGTGTAATTGAGCATAACAACGTATCAGTTCCATCACCCTTCCATCTACGGTGCGCTTGTCTATTACCACCTATGGGTGTATCTATCATCACTCACGGGTGTATCCTGCAGTGGCAGGCGAAAACTAAAATACAAAGCGCAATACTGGCTACACACTTACATCACAGCTACATTATATGGTTACACACTGACATCACAGCTACATTACACAGCCTGGCTAGACATTGAAATTACATCCAGGGCTTAAAGTGGTCCTGGAGAGGTGGTAGAACTCATTTACCCCGCCACCTTTTCCCCCTACCCTCACATTAAGCTGAACCGGGGCCAGTGCTAATGTTTTCGGCAAGCCCCTGCAAACTATAAATTAGTGCCCTACTTCCCATACTTTATAAAGGGACATTGATCTCACAAAGATGCAGCGTGATCACATAATAGTAATTTAAATTAAACCACACAGTAGCACAATCTTATTCACATTACACCGCATGTAGTGCCCCTGATTCATATTACACCACATAGTAATGACCCTTATTCAGGTTACGTCACTCAGTAGTGCCCTTTATTCACATTGCACTAAACAATGGTACCCTCTACACGTTATGCTACCTAGTAGTGCCCCTTATATTCAATGCCTACAGTAGTGCCCCTTATACACAATTCCCACAGAAATAGTGCCCCATACACATAATGCCCAGTTGTAGTGCCCCTTACACATAATGTCCACAGTAGTGCCACTTATACATAATAACATGCCCACAATAGTAGTGCCACTTATATACAGGATGCCCACAGTAGTAGTGCCACTTACACATAATGCTAATAGTAGTGCCCCTTACACATAATGACCACAGTAAAGCATCTTATACACATAATGCCCACAGTATACACCTTATACACATCTTTGCCTCTGTCATTCCAGCAGCTCCCCGCCTGTGTCCCTCCAGCTGCTTCATGCCCTGTATCCCTTCAGCAGCTTCCCCACCTCTCTTTTCCTCAAGCCCCCTCTCATCTTGTCTTCAAGATGCACAAAGTCTGCTCCTCTTCACTTCAGCAGCGGTGACACATAATGACCATAGTGCCGGAAAAAGAAGCCACTGGGACCTGAGGAGGGGATAAATACTGTCCAACAGACACTGTGTGTGTGAGTACCAGGAGGGGTAGGCTGTAAATGGAGTAGGACCATGGAGCCTCCAAGACCTGAGGAGGGGAGGTAGCTGCAGCTCACCAGTAACACTAGCACCGCCTGCATCATCTATTGATGTAGATGATGGATCAGGTTTTTCTGTTGGAATTACTGTGCAGGGCAATAAATGGAGGTGGTGGAACTAGTTCCCCCTACCATTACAGGTGATCGCCCCCCCCCCCACACACACACTTTAACCCCTACACTTACATTACATAGCCAGGCTATACACTGACATCACATCTACATTACACTGCATGGAATTTTACAGAAGAACCACTTGGTGCATCTAGTCTTCCCCTTTTTTGTTACCTTAAACCAGAGGTCCTCGGGGGCCCACACAGTGCATGTTTTGCAGGTAACCCAGCAGGTGCACAGGTGTATTAATTACTCACTGACACATTTTAAAAGGTCCACAGGTGGAGCTAATTATTTCACTTGTGATTCTGTGAGACCTGCAAAACATGCACTGTGTGGGCCCCCGAGGACCGAGTTTGAGAACCTCTGCCTTAAATCCTATTTGATCCTTATGTCTTTGTAAGGGTATCATATCTATCCCAAGCATGTTTAAATTGCTCTACTATATAAGTCTCTACCACCTCTGATAGGAGGCTATTCCACTTGTCCACTATACTTTCTGTTAAGTAATTTTTCCTCACTTTTCCCCTGAACCTACCTCCCTCCAGTTTCAGTGCATGTCCTCATGTTGTAATACTTCTCTTCCTTTGAAGAATGTTTCCCTCTAGTACCTTGTTAAAACCGTTGATATAGAGCAGGTAAAATAAGTATTAAACACATCAACATTATTCTCCATAAATATATTTGTAATAGAGCTATTGCAATGAAATTTTAACCAAATGTCAGCAACAACCCATGCAATCCACACATGCAAAGAATCGAAACCATAGCTGTCCATAAATTGAGGTTATGTGTAATAATGTGAAATGACACAGGGAAAAAGTATTGAACACGCTTACTGAAATTTCATTAATACTTCGTACTAAAGCCTTTGTTGGTAATGACAGCTTCAAGACACCTCCTGTATGAAGAAACTAGTCGCATGCATTGCTCAGGTGTGATTTGGGCCCAGTCTTCCACATAAACAGTCTTCAAATCTTGAAGGTTCCGTGGGCCTCTTCTATGAACTCTTATCTTTGGTTCTTTCCATAGATTTCCAATTGGATTCAAGTCAGGTGATTGGCTGGGCCATTCTGGCAGCTTTATTTTATTTCTCTGAAACCAACTGAGAGTATCCTTGGCTGTGTGTTTTATCCACTTTCAGTTTTGAGAGTTCTATTAGGACCGTCTTCTCTATAAATGTTTTTGTTTCTAACTAATTTTTCTGAATATGCTTGCAACTTAACTGTGGTCCCTTCCCCTCTCCTTCAGTAGTGAATACTGAGCAAAAATAATTACTAAGATGATCTGCTATTACATTGTCTCCCTTTTCAAGACTACCACCCTTTGTTGTCTTATATTATTCTGCCTTTTGTTTTATATACCTAAAAAAAGTTTTGCCCCTTTACCCACTGACAGGGCCATTTTTTCCTCAGATTGTGCCTTTGCACATCTAATTATCTCCTTAGCCTCCTTCTGTCTATCTAACAAGATACACCTTTTTGTCTTCATTATTCTAGCTCAGCTTATATTTCCTAAAGGCCATCTTTTTGTTTTCACAAACTTGCTCCTTTTTTTGCTTCCTTTTCCATGTGTTTTTCCTAACCTTTTTCATATAAAGATCTGTTGCCTTTAGTATTGCACTTTTTAATTTTTCCCACCTCTCCTGCACTCTTTCCAAATTCTTCCAGTCTGCCACAGAATCGCTTCCACATTTTCCAATCCCTACAAGATCAGCCTTCCTAAAATCTAACACCTTTGATTCTATATAGGATAAGTCAATCTCTGGGGTAAATTTACTAAGATGGGAGTTCTATTTCAGATGGGATGTTGCCCATAGCAACAAATCAGATCCTACTTCTCATTTATCTAGCACCTTCTAGAAGATAATACCTGGATTCTGATTGGTTGCTATGGGCAACATCCCCTATGAAATAGAACTCCCATCTTAGTAACTTTACCCCTCTGTCTTTATTCTGAATCAGACTGATTTATGGTCACTGGATCCCAGGTTTTCACCCACATTCATGCCAGAACTTCTGTCACTATTTGTATTAAGTAAGTCTAATATTGTGACTTTCTGAGTGGGCACCCTCGCCGATTGCTGGAGGGATGCGTCCTGCAAGGAATTCAGAATGTCCCTACTCTAAGTGGAACTTGCAACAGATACCTCCCAGTTTGCATCAGGAGAATAAAAGTCTCCCATGATTACGACATCTCCTTTTAATGCCATTTTAGCGATGTCCTGCAGTAGGTCCTCTTCCTGACCTGGTGGTCTGTAGATCATCCCAATACGAAGAATCACCTTCTCCCCTGTTTCTATTGTCAACCAATGGGCCTCAGTTTTTTCTACAATACTTTGCATTGATGTAGTATTTATACTTTTGTTTTACATACACTGCCACCCCTCCTCTGATTCTTCCCATTCTGTCCTTCCTAAATAAAGTATATCCCGATATGGCTCCGTAATAGCCACAATATCCAGATCAAACCATTGTCATTATTGCAATTAGTTCTGGTATTTTATTTCCTAAGCTCCTAGCATTTGTACACTTAAAGAGTCTTGTTAATGCTTCTCCTGTTTCTAGCTACATTCAGCTCTCTGTCTACATTTATTTGGTTTTCATCTGCATTATCTTCTGTGGAAGTAGATATGCTTCCTATTCAATTTGCCTGCAGAAACAACACCTCTAGGTTGGGGGATCAGATTGCTTTATTCATATTTCATTCACTGCCCCTTCTGCTAGTTCCAGATGAAGCATCCAAACTGGTCACTTAGTATTCTCGTTGCACTTGAAGATTGGTGCAGGCCATAGTTTTGTATAAGCCGTTATCGTGACAGTTTGACTACTCCCCATTAATCAAAAATCTCCTCCTTATACAAGTCCGATCTTCCGCTCTGTGTACTGGCAAGACAAGTTGGGTCACATATTGATGCTCTAAAATACAAATAGCCAAAGTTATATTTGTTAACCTTCCTGCATCCTGCGGGAGACTTCTGATTCATAGTGGAATCTCCTGCTTCCCTGTAAAGCTCAACTAAACCCCAGATTCCCCACAGCAGGGCTACATACTGACATTACAACTACATTACACAGCAGGGTTACATACTGACATCACATCTACATTACACAGCAGTGCTATATACTGACATCACATCTACATTACACAGCAGGGCTACATACTGACATCACACCTACATTACACAGCAGGGCTACATACTGACATAACACCTACATTACACAGCAGGACTACACACTGACATCACATCTATATTACACAATAGGGCAATAGGGCTACATACTGACATTACACAACAGGGATACATACTGACATCACATCTACATTACACAGCTGGGCTACATACTGACATCACATCTACATTACACAGCAAGACTACATACTGACGTCAAATCTACATTACACAGCAGGGCTGTATACTGACATCACAACTACATTACACAACAGGGCTACATACTGACATCACACCTGCACTGCACATCACACCGACTGTACATTACACAGCAAGGTTACATACTGACATCACACCTACATTACACAGTAGAGCTTCATACTGAAATCCCATCTACATTACACAGCAGGGCTACATACTGACATCACATCTACATTACACAGCAGGACTCCATACTTACATCACATCTACATTACACAGCAGGGCTACATACTGACATCACATCTACATTACACAGCAGGGCTACATACTGACATTACATCTACATTACACAGCAGGGCTACATACTGACATTACATCTACATTACACAGCAGGACTACATACTGACATCACATCTACATTACACAGCAGGACTACATACTGACATAACACCTACATTACACAGCAGGACTACACACTGACATCACATCTACATTACACAGCAGGACTACACACTGACATCACATCTACATTACACAGCAGGGCTATATACTGACATCACATCTACATTACACAGCAGGACTACATACTGACATCACACCTACATTACACAGCAGGACTCCATACTTACATCACATCTACATTACACAGCAGGGCTACATACTGACATCACATCTACATTACACAGCAGGACTCCATACTTACATCACATCTACATTACACAGCAGGGCTACATACTGACATCACATCTACATTACACAGCAGGGCTACATACTTACATCACATCTACATTACACAGCAGGGCTACATACTGACATCACATCTACATTACAAAGCAGGGCTACATACTTACATCACATCTACATTACACAGCAGGGCTACATACTGACATCACATCTACATTACACAGTAGGGCTACATACTGACATCACATCTACATTACACAGCAGGACTACATACTTACATCACATCTACATTACACAGCAGGGCTACATACTGACATCACATCTACATTACACAGCAGGGCTATATACTGACATCATACCTACATTACACAGCAGGGCTACATACTTACATCACATCTACATTACACAGCAGGGCTACATACTGACATCATACCTACATTACACAGCAGGGCTACATACTGACATTACATCTACATTACACAGCAGGGCTACATACTGACATCACAACTACATTACACAGCAGGGCTACATACTGACATTACATCTACATTACACAGCAGGGCTACATACTGACATCACATCTACATTACACAGCAGGGCTACATACTGACATCACATCTACATTACACAGCAGGGCTACATACTGACATTACATCTACATTACACAGCAGGGCTACATACTGACATTACATCTACATTACACAGCAGGGCTACATACTGACATAACATCTACATTACACAGCAGGGCTACATACTGACATCACATCTACATTACACAGCAGGGCTATATACTGACATCATACCTACATTACACAGCAGGGCTACATACTTACATCACATCTACATTACACAGCAGGGCTACATACTGACATCATACCTACATTACACAGCAGGGCTACATACTGACATTACATCTACATTACACAGCAGGGCTATATACTGACATCACACCTACATTACACAGCAGGGCTACATACTGACATTACATCTACATTACACAGCAGGGCTACACACTGACATCACATCTACATTACACAGCAGGGCTACATACTGACATCACATCTACATTACACAGCAGGGCTACATACTGACATCACATCTACATTACACAGCAGGGCTACAGACTGACATCACACCTACATTACACAGCAGGGCTACATACTGGCATCACATCTACATTACACAGCAGGGCTACATACTGACATCACATCTACATTACACAGCAGGGCTACATACTGACATCACATCTACATTACACAGCAGGGCTACATACTGACATCACATCTACATTACACAGCAGGGCTATATACTGACATCACACCTACATTACACAGCAGGGCTACATACTGACATTACATCTACATTACACAGCAGGGCTACACACTGACATCACATCTACATTACACAGCAGGGCTACATACTGACATCACATCTACATTACACAGCAGTGTTACATACTGCCATCATACCTACATTACACAGCAGGACTATATACTGACATCACATCTACATTACACAGTAGGGCTACATACTGACATTACATCTACATTACACAGCAGGGCTACACACTGACATCACATCTACATTACACAGCAGGGCTACATACTGACATCACATCTACATTACACAGCAGGGCTACATACTGACATTACATCTACATTACACAGCAGGGCTACATACTGACATTACATCTACATTACACAGCAGGGCTACATACTGACACCACATCTTTATTAGATGACAGGACTACATTCTGACATCACACCTACAATACACAGCAGGATTACACACTGACATCACATCTATATTATACAATAGGGCTACATACTGACATCACACCTACATTGCACAGCTGGGTTATATACTGACATCACAGCTACATTACACAGCAGGGCTACATACAGTGCCTTGCTGAAGTATTCACCCCCTTGGCTTTTTACCTATTTTGTTACAGTAGAATTTATAATTTATTTATTTATTATCTGAATTTTAGGTGATGGATCTGCACAAAATAGTCTAAGTTGGTGAAGTGAGAAAAATGTATATAAAAAAAGATTTTTTTTATAAATAAAAATTAGAAAATTGGCATGTGCATATGTATTCACCCTCTTTGCTATGAAGCCCCTCAAAAGCACCATCAAATCCATCACCTTCAAATGGAAAGAACATGGTACCAAACCTGCCAAGAGAGGGCCGGCGACCAAAACTCACAGACTGGGCAAGGAGGGCATTAATAAGAGAGGCAGCACAGAGACCAAAGGTAACCCTGAAGGAGTTGCAGAGTGCCACAGCAGAGACTGGTGTGTCTGCGCATGTGACCACAATAAGCCATACACTCCATAGAGCTGGGCTTTAAGGAAGCGTGGCCAGAAAAAGCCATTACTTAGTGTTAAAAATAAGAAGGCACGTTTTGAGTTTGCCAAAAGGCATGTGGAAGATTCCCCAAATGTATGGAGGAAGGTGCTCTGGTCAGATGAGACTAAAATTTTACTTTTCGCCACCAAGGAAAACGTTATGTCTGGCGCAAACCCAACACATCCCATTACCCCAAGAACACCATACCCACAGTGAAACATGGTGGTGGCAGCATCATGCATCAGGGCTACATACTGACAACACACCTACATTACACAGCAGTGTTACATACTGCCATCATACCTACATTACACAGCAGGACTATATACTGACATCACATCTACATTACACAGCAGGGCTACATATTGACATCACATCTACATTACACAGCAGTGTTACATACTGACATCATACCTACATTACACAGCAGGACTATATACTGACATCACATCTACATTACACAGCAGGGCTACATACTGACATCACATCTACATTACACAGCAGTGTTACATACTGCCATCATACCTACATTACACAGCAGGACTATATACTGACATCACATCTACATTACACAGCAGGGCTATATACTGACATCACACCTACATTACACAGCAGGGCTACATACTGACATTACATCTACATTACACAGCAGGGCTATATACTGACATCACACCTACATTACACAGCTGGGCTATATACTGACATCATACCTACATTACACAGCAGGGCTACATACTGACATCACATCTACATTACACAGCAGGGCTACATACTGACATTACATCTACATTACACAGCAGGGCTATATACTGACATCACACCTACATTACACAGCAGTGCTATATACTGACATCACACCTACATTACACAGCAGGGCTACATACTGACATCACAACTACATTACACAACATGGCTACATACTGACATCACATCTACATTATTACACAGCAGGGCTATATACTACCAGCCGTCTCTCATTCTAAGCCTTCTGTGGCCCATGCTCCTTTTCTACCCCAGCTGTGTCACCTCTGTTTGTGTGCTCGTCCCCTTTAGTATGTAAGCTCTCACGAACAGGGTCCTCTTCCCTCATGTGTTTTTACGTCTCTTACATAACCTATCTTGTTTTCAATAATCCCTTTGATGGCACCAAATCCTTTGGTTTTCTGCCACCCTGATACTTATTTCAGTGCTGATGAAAGTAAACACACTTCCTGTTGTCTAGGCTGATCAGTGCACCTAACTCGAGGTTAGTGTGGGGTTGCCACCATCATTAATTGCTTCTCTCGTATAGGCTATGTCCCAATCGCATCTGGACATGTGCATGCGCAGTTCAGATTACCGGCGGGGCAGTGAGGATCCCATTGCTTTAGATGAACTTTGTGGGGCAGTGAGAAACTACACCATAAATCAGGAGTCTCCCACAGGATGCTGGAGGTTAGGCAACTATGACTTTTGACTATTATATTTGGGAGCATCAATACAGAGTGAGTCACCCCATTTGTCTTGCAAAGTAATTTGTAAGGATGTAAGGCAAAACTGTCATCTACAAGTAACAATGATTTCAACACTTCTGCAGTGCATATCAATTATACCGCTTTTAGACTAAAATTGCGCGTCGCAGCCGGGAGCCTGACACGGGTGCTAGCCTGCTGCGACCCGCGTCAGCCTGCTTTCCTACTGTAGTCACCAACCTGTCATATTGCCGGGTTGGTGACGTTGCCGGTGACGCGGCGGGGTGGCGCCTGTAGATCACATGATCTCCTAATGCCACCTGTACATCACTGTAAACAGGAAGCTAGGTCTATGCGACCCGGCTCCTATTTATACTGCACAGTGTGCCGGGTTTAACCTGTGTTGAACCCTGCAAACTACAGGTTCACTCGACCTGGATTGTTCCAACTCGACCCTCTTACACCAACCAGCAACACAGGTTTGATAATGTCGATTATCTTTACAGAAATGAAAGCTATACCTTAAACACACTTTAAATACACTTTAAACCTTTAGCCGCTGTGGCCGCTATACTTAATTCACACTACGCACCTTTTACGCTATTAGCGTTAAAGGGTTCCGTAGTGTACGGACTTTGCGTACACACGCCGCGCTGACGGTACAAAGTACTCACAGCGCGTACACACCCAGAGATACACTTTAAACCTTCTACAGCAATGCACTGCAATAATGATAATACACTTTAAACCTTAGCAGGGCAATGAGCACACGACACCAATTGTGATTAACCGCTGGGTTCCGACACCACAGTGGATTATTTCTGAAAGGGGCTTTACAATACAAATTATACACTACAATACAAGACAATATATATAACAGAATAATGGTTACAGGTCAATGATACATACGTGAGAATATTCGCGTGCGCTTCCTGGTCCAGTCCTCCGTCATCAAATAGATAACGTTGTGAGTCTTGTGCCTGGCCGGCCTGCAGCAGGCTTTATTTATACAAGTCTTCCAAAAGCAATACAATGGATACTGTAATCCCTTTGTCCATTGGACACAGGGATGCACTTTTACAGTACAGGAGAGGTCATAGGTTGATTTGAAAAGGTAGGCGATGTCTTTCTCAACTGTTCTTGTGGGTGGTCTCCTCTGGATTCCCGCCGCATACATAATATACAGTAAATAAAGTTTATATCTATATTCTGCTTCTGCAAATAACTATCCGCAGGAACATGCGATCTTCCACAGACCAACACCGGAATGTTACCCTTAAAATACCCTACAGCTGGATACCAAATATCACCTAATAACCTTAGTCTGTCCCCTCTTATCCTGTAAAGGTGAATCCCTTTGTTCTGCAACCATTTAAACAGCTATAACTTTCTGATGTGGTGCAAGCAGACTATGTGTACATTGTGCACTATTTGGATTAAATATGTAATGTGTTTTGATGGCTCTCCATGCGTACACAAACTCTGCCGTAAATACCCATACCACCGTCGATGCGCAGGTCCGCGGGAGCAACCATACGCAAATTGCGGATATGTGCACGCACGGCAGAACAAGTGCACGTGCCCACTGCGCACGTGTGTGCAGTTTATACGTGCTGTGTGTTCTTCAATATTTTTCGACTTTGACAGTCACCAATAACTGCCACTATCTAATCACTAAACAGAAAAATATCAATACAATATCTACAGACGATTGGATGGTCGGAGGAGAGTTGTAGGCGGGAAATGTATGACCTAGTGGGATAGTAAAAAGCATGGATGTATGAATCCATGTCTGAGGGGCATGTATCATCCTGCCGTATATGTTTTACATAAGCTTCGAGGTATTGAGATGTATACATTAAATCCTTCTTATCCCGTATTAAGGGTTTGTAAGTGGGCTGACAAACACTACCGAGCTCTTTTCGGCTTCTTGTTCCTACAAATGGGGTGCACATTTAGTTGATGATACATGGAGGGGGAACATATGTGAGTGCTAATATATGTGGATATCACCTGTCGACTATGTGTGTCATTAACTGAAGGTTGTAGAGATGAAGATAAGACACATATCTAAAATACATTCACATAAACATTTACATAAACATTCTTGGGTAGGGCTGATGTCTTTTCCGGATGGGTGTATCTGGGCAGAGGGGGAGACAAAAGAAAAACGGGTGAAAGAAACAGGCCATGGAATTCATTTGCAATCCTTATCATAACACTGTCTCTATGGATGGGTCGTAAATTAAATCTGCTGCTGTAACAGCGCTCTTGCTCCTTAAACTCATCAAATTTGTGCCGTGCTTGCGCCGCGTTAGAATTCGAACACACCTAAATATCAAGCCAATAATTATGACGACTCCCAGGATACAAAGGAGAAACTTCCCTACACTCATAATAACATTTTGAGCCCAGTCTCCTAATCCTGAGAACCAATTTCGTGGGTTCAACCATGAGACCCAGCCGGTCAGCTCATTACCCACAGCAGTCAGGGTAAGGTTGTGTCTCCTCCGGAACTCCCACTTCAACTGCAAGATATCGTCCATCTTTTGATCGATAATCTCCGTGGGGTCGTCAGTGCTGTTGGTAATATACGTACAGCACTTCACACCATATTGAGTTGCCAAAGTGACACAGTACCCACCCGTCACGGCTTTTATATATTTAAGGACCATCCTGTGCTGGATCAGTTCCTTCTTGTAAGCTTGTAACTCCCTTCCCGTATACCTGAAGGTGTCGTCATACATCTCAGTGATATTATCTATCAAGTTCGCTAGCGCATGGATATACCTATAATTTATAATTCCTCTGGCAGTACGGGTGATGTCTAATGCGAGAAGGAATTGAATCCCGGTGGATTCGTGGATCAAATCAGAGGCTACGTGCTCTGTCCTATCTATGAGGTGTCTCTTTACGATGTGTTCATAGTGAGTATGAGTATAAGGAGCCTGAGCACTGCGGTGAACATCTTTCATCTTATCATGGGTTATGGTCATGACCTCTGGCAACACTCTTCCAACATAACACAATCCCTCTGAGTTTGGGGCAAGCCACTTATACGCCTTCCTTCCACATATGAAATAGGCATCATCGGGGAGAACATAGGGGACAGAATATGACATTACCATATTACAAACTTTCCAAGTGAAAAAGCCAATCCCTAGTTCTCCCATCTGCTCAGTACAAGTATCAGGCTGGATGATATGAGCACAGTACCCTGGTGATACTTCTCCAACCCACATGGTCTTGCTTCCTCGAGTATACCTATACCGAAAATACCTTCCACTGTTGGCTATTTGGCGTACAAGTTCAGAGTCTATGGGTATCCTATCAGCTCTGTGCGAAAAGCCCATTGTCTGGTTATTCCACGTCACTTCCCAATTTCCCGGTTTTCGGTAATTGGAAATATTGAAACATAATAAGGATCTATCTACATGATACTGGTGGAGCATCAAACTAGGGGGCCTAGAAATACTGAATTTCTTGTCCACCGGTCTCCCACCCCATGATTCGAGTACCTCATCTATTGCTAAAGGGTACGGTACTAATCCTGACTTGCTCTGACCTTGAGGTACTTGTGAGCACACCCAGCATTCTGTCTGGTTTAAGACCTTACCCACTAGTGAGTGGTAATCACTCAATGGATGACGGTCCATGTTGATATTAAGGCTGGACTGACATCTCTGGATGCACCCATCCTCGACTATGTTCTCACAATTCCTACAAATGCAATTTTCCTCAGCCAATAACCCTTCACAGTGCCTCCGAGCTCCCTGACTACCAGATCACTTTCTGATACTCGCCTTTGCTCGAGTGATGTGTTGCTCTCGAGATTCTACAAATCCATCCTCGCCATCAGAACCCATTCCAGATCCCTTCTCGACCCCTCTGGGACCCTCACCGAAACAGACTGTCCTGGTCAACATCAGGATTAACAGGAAAACCCGGAACGCAGTATCTTGGGGTAAGTCCATCTTGTTAAGGGAAGAGAAGGGAAACAAGAAGGGGGGGGAGAAAGAGAAGAAGAGAAGGAGGGCAGTGGGGAATGGAGAAAAAAAAAAAAAACTGGTGCGACAACCGCCTCTGGTCTTGTTGTTCTCCGAGCTCAGGTGCCGTCTCAACAGTACTGCCTCTCAACCTTCCCGGAACAGACACTCCAGTGATACGATGTTCTCTACACTCTGCTCTTTGTCACGGGTTCTCTCTGGGTCAGCGACCTTTCTGTAGGGAACATAAATCTTGCATTTCAATGTGTTTAACTGTTGTGTTTTATCAGTTGTGTGAAGTGAACCATCTGTGGAAAGTGAAAAGAGAGGGGAAATAATAAAAAGAAAATTTGTCAGATTTGCGTTCACCATCAGGCTGTCACACCATCATGTATATCGGTATCTATGCACAGTCTCCCTTCACCAGTATTCCCATTCTCCACCCTTTGTGCATGACCAGGCACACTGATACTGGTGTCCCTATGCTGGTGAGATATATTGGGTTTGGGCAGAACTCTGAAAAGACCGAGTAGGCATGTGACGTTTGAACTGTAATCCTGTCGGTGAACTTAAGAGATGAAGAGGAAACTTTGAAGACAAATCACAGAGTTTAGTAACAGATAAGTTTGTAGAGGCAAAGAAGATTTTACAAAGTTTGACATCTGGATTGGGTACTACGGGGAATGATTCCCTAATCGGTCTGTTCCCCTAAAAAAAATTCTGTGTGTTCTATCTCTACTGGGACTATCCCAGCCATCAATCCAGTGTCTTGTCCATTCTAAGTTCATAGGGAACCCGGTATCTTTGAGATAATTTCCTCTACCTGTGATGGACATGCATCTAAAACAGTGTAATGCAACATTAGTCTTCGTGGGTATCCAACATATTTTGTGCTTCCTGGGTGGGAGCACTCTATATGTATACCATCTCTAACAAAACTCCTGTTAAGTTACTTAGAGGTCACTTCTGCTAGAGAGAGAAGCAGAAGTTTAGAGGCCTCCTCCTAACCCCAGTAAGTTCTGTCAAAAGGGTATAGTTGCATTTATTCTGTTCTTCCCATTAACCAAATCTGTGTTTTCTATATGTATCGTGATTCCTTACTATATGTCCCTTGATCCCGTCTATGTGTTTAATAACGTGGCTTGTTTTCTCTGTCTAGGGGTCTATATTGGCTATGTGTTCTACTATACCTACAATCTCTGGCAAAATGCCCTTCCTTCCTACAAATGTAGCATGTTCTCTGTCTTTTCCAAACAGCAGGGGTCTGGGGTTTAGGCTGATGAGACTTTGGTGTAAGAGCCTGTATACTTTCAATCCTCAGCCTCTCCTCCTGTTGTTTTCTACGCCTAACAATATTCTTGTGGTGTACAATTGCGCACTCTCTAAGGCAAGCTACTGTGACTCCTCCCCAATTAGCCAAAGATGTTTGTACTCTGTCCCTTACTGTCTTATCGAGTCCGTCCATTAGCACAGAGACAGCCACCTCCCTGTAATTCGTATTGTTCCCTGTATCTGATACCCCAATGTATCTATCCATTATTTGCAGGGCCCGATGGAAATATTCAGATGTAATTTCATTTTCCCTCTGCTTTATGGAGAAAATTCTTCTCCACTTAACAGTTGTGGGAAAATACAACTGTAGTAGCCTCTTAATTTGCTCTAAGTTCTCCTGATTGTGTTTGTCAGTCATAAGACTATCCGACTCTAACCTACAATCAGTGATAATTTTTTGGGTGTCAATATTAGGGGATAGGCACGCTTTCAAAAGTATCCGCCAGTGTTTGTTTGTCGGTTCATACGCATTACTCAGATCTCTGATAAATTTCTGACATCTAGCTAAATCCTTCCGAGGGTCGGGGAATTCTGAAATGATTGATCGCAGCTCATCTCTGGGCCACGGGCAATACATTGAATTATTCCTGGTGAGGACTACTCCCTGACTATCGGTTCCCCCATTGGGAGTTCCTGTTCCCAAGACAGGGTATAATTCTACCATTCCGTTCCTGATTTGTTTACTGTGAGGTGTTGTTGTCTCTGTGCAATGAGCTGTCTCACACTTACCGGTAGCTGTGACCTCACCAGTTATTTCATTGGGGAATATTGTTACTGCACTACCTGGTTTGACAGACCCCACCTGATTGTCCTGCAAAGTGACTGCTTGGAGGAGAGCTGCGATTTGGCTGGATCCTTCATCTTCCACCTATAACCTGTATAACCTATAACCTGGAAAAGACTTCAAAACAGGATACATCTTTGAAAAATTAGGGTTAATACATTGTTTTTGCATACTACTATCGTTTACGGATATATCATTGACTGTAGCCATCTCTTCCCCTTCGACCTGTGTCGACACTGGTGTGTTTGTGTTCTCATCCCCGCTAGGTTTTGAACCTGTTTTGCAAATTTGTTCTCTTTGCATATCCCCCTCCTGTTGCCATAATTTTAAACAATCATTATGTCTAATCCTTTGTTTTCTGGATTTTTGAAGACATATTTTACTGCTTACATTCTGCAGTACCTCTGGTTCAAAGCTGCCCACCTTAGGGAATGGTTCCCTATCTTTGTCAGTCGCACGTTCCCATTCAGACAAAAAGTCTTCAATACTTTTTCCTTTAAACTCCGCTGACCCCATGGGCCGCGGCTCTACAACCTGAACCCTGGTTAAACGTCCCTTACTTGAGCAACTGGCTCCCATAATTGTGGGCCTTTTCCCACAAACGCCAAAATACTCAATATAAGGTAATGGTGAAATTTCTCCGAGCACTCTTCACCCGCTCACCGCCCACGTTGGCCAGTACTACCATACACTGTCGATAGCGAAGGCAATGTACCCAACTTAGGGCCCTATGTGACCTATATTTACTGGAAGTTTTTAGGAATAACTTACCCTTTCCAGTAAAGTATCGGCCGTTGGAGATTTTCCCGAGAGAGACCAGCGAAAACTCCCTATGCACTTTATTATACACAAATCACGCTTGCGTATGTTCTATACAGCGCTTATGATACCGCGATTTTACGCAAAAGCTCGTAAAAAGGATATCACGTTGCGCTATATATCGCACCCACAAACGCGCAGTCAAATCGCACAGCGTATAGGTACTTGTTACTTATCTGCCGTACAACCACTGGAATCGATTTTCAGGCTGCGAAACCTCAGCCGGAGAATATAAAAAAAACCTATATGGGTCACAACACTTCACAATTCCCTACCACGCTCCTATAAGTCTCCTCACGACCTACGTATTAAACCTTATATTAACGTGAGTCAGCTGCCTCACGCCACCAAGTCTCCACTCACTTGATGTACCACACACCGAGATTCCAAATTCCGTGGTTCAAATTTCCACTCGCTCCTGCGTTCGCTCACTCAATTACACTTTGGTTTTTCTGTACAGAAAATTATCATTCATTCAGACAAGCAGCTTTACTCCCAGAGGCACTACAGTAAATAAGGGTTTCATACTAAACTTTGGAAGCTGGGCAATCTTGTGTTATTGTAGCGTGGCTACTGTCCCACCTTTAAACTAAACGAACTATCGTGTAATTTGTACTTAGCGACCGTACTCTTACGCAATTTGCGTAAACACGCGACCGTGCTTACGCCGCGTGTGCAGTTCCGTACCTTGTCCGAGACACATGTACAAAACCGTACGTCCGCAATAGCACAAATCATACAATTTCTATAAATGTGAGCAATATTAACTATAATTGCTCACTTAACACGCCACACAGTTTCTTTTCTGTATAAACCCTTATAACTAGGCCAGACTGCGTTTGTGTTTTACACTTACTTCCTTAATATTTATATTACGAATCTAGTAATCTGAATGTTATGGCAACAATGTGGGAGAGTATGCACAAAGTATGGGTGTACGCTTTTGTTGTGTACGCATTTGGCGCCAAAAATAAATTCAAAGATTTTAAATAGCTTTTTTCCTGCTTACCTTACGAGTTCTTACCAGCATCCCTACAAACCATACAGAGCAGACACCATTTAATCAGCAATTAAGTAGGGTTTTCAGTGTATCCACCGACCAAGAAAAGGATACGTAGGATACCTTCTGTCCACCCTTATGCTGATAGATTATGTCTGCTTGTGACCTGTTAAGCAGTAAAAATGTGGAAAATCGGACGATGCCCCCAATTGATAATGTCAACTATCTTTACAGGAATGAAAGCTATACCTTAAACACACTTTAAATACACTTTAAACCTTTAGCCGCTATACTTAATTCACACTACGCACCTTTTACGCTATTAGCGTAAAAGGGTTCCGTAGTGTACGGACTTTGCGTACACACGCCGCGCTGACGGTACAAAGTACTCACAGCGCATACACACCCAGAGATACACTTTAAACCTTCTACAGCAATGCACTGCAATAATGATAATACACTTTAAACCTTAGCAGGGCAATGAGCACACAACACCAATTGTGATTAACCGCTGGGTTCCGACACCACAGTGGATTATTTCTGAAAGGGTGTTTACAATACAAATTATACACTACAATACAATATATATATATATAACAGAATAATGGTTACAGGTCAATGATACATACATGAGAATATTTGCGTGCGCTTCCTGGTCCAGTCCTCCGTTATCAAATAGATAACGTTGTGAGTCTTGTGCCTGGCCGGCCTGCAGCAGGCTTTATTTATACAAGTCTTCCAAAAGCAATACAATGGATACTGTAATCCCTTTGTCCATTGGACACAGGGATGCACTTTTACAGTACAGGAGAGGTCATAGGTTGATTTGAAAAGGTAGGCGATGTCTTTCTCAACTGCTCTTGTGGGTGGTCTCCTCTGGATTCCCGCCGCATACATAATATACAGTAAA
The DNA here is from genome assembly GCF_028390025.1 of Pseudophryne corroboree. NCBI lineage: Eukaryota > Metazoa > Chordata > Amphibia > Anura > Myobatrachidae > Pseudophryne > Pseudophryne corroboree. The sequence goes on along the minus strand of NC_086454.1, from coordinate 223,248,153 downwards.
TACAGTTTATATCTATATTCTGCTTCTGCACATAACTATCCGCAGGAACATGCGATCTTCCACAGACCAACACCGGAATGTTACCCTTAAAATACCCTACAGCTGGATACCAAATACCACCTTATAACCTTAGTCTGTCCCCTCTTATCCTGTAAAGGTGAATCCCTTTGTTCTGCAACCATTTAAACAGCTATAACTTTCTGATGTGGTGCAAGGAGACTATGTGTACATTGTGCACTATTTGGATTAAATATGTAATGTGTTTTGATGGCCCTCCATGCGTACACAAACTCTGCCGTAAATACCCATACCACGCGCCGATGCGCAGGTCCGCGGGAGCGACCATACGCAAATTGCAGATATGTGCACGCACGGCAGAACAAGTGCACGCGCAGTGGGCATGTGTGTGCAGTTTATATGTGCTGTGTGTTCTTCAATATTTTTCGACTTTGACAGGTTATGCACGCTTATGCACAATAACCCGTGTTATATGCTGGCGGTGTATAAGGGGTATTAGTTAAAGTTAAACATATATCTTTACAAAGCTCTAAGTAACAACAATTTAAACACTAGCGCATCTTAAGTGCATTTCAGCTAATTACTGCTTTGTAAAGATGTGTTTAAGTAATTCAAATTCCAACATTACCATAGGTATCAGACATCTACTTTTGAACTAAATTAGCGTATGATATTGTGTTAAACAGTACTGTACATAGTAATTAAACCTATCTCCAAACTATAGACTAAATGTAAGTATGATTCTATTTTAAGTTTTAGTTGTTAGCTATGCTGATACTGTATGCCCTGATTATTTGTTTAAGCCAATATACTGCTGGGGCATTTTAGTGGGAGTAGTTGGTGGTTGGTTTTGCAGTCATTACATACACATGGTTGGTATCCTTGTTTAAAGATCATTCTTTAGGCTGTTTAAACTGTTGTAGCTGTATAGTGCATATATCTGCTAACTGCATATTTTACAAAGTGCCATTTAGATTTTAGGGGTCATTTTTATTTTATACTGAAGGAAAAAACACAAAATATTACTACAGAAGAACTGCTTTGAATCTACAAATGTGAGTTAACGAATAACCCCTTTTCCACTAAAATCCTGGGTCTGACCCAGATTATTGAACACGGTTGCAACCTGGATCAGACCTTGTTCACACCACAACTGCGATCCAGGTTATTCCCAAGTCAGCCCCGTACACACTGTACCCGTGTGCAGTGTTTCTGTTCTGGTGATCCGTCTCTCACTATGTTTTTATCGAGACCAGACTCAGCCATTTACACTGACCCGTTACCCAGGTCTTATCTTTCAGGGACCCTGGCCTTTTCCACTGAGCCATGACCTGGGTGAACCTGGCAATTACCCGGGTTATTGCAGCCCACAACAAGCACCTGCTGTCTGTGTAACCCGACCACTGTACACTGAACTCTGAAAGCCAGCACTAATAGTTGCAAGTGAAATGTTCTTACAGTGTCTAAACAGTTTTCCACAAAGATCTGATTGCATACTGTATCTGTACCAATATCAATTTACCTTTATATCCTTGAAAACCCTGGGGTATATTTACTAAGGTCCCGATTTTGACCGAGATGCCGTTTTTTCTTCAAAGTGTCATCTCGGTAATTTACTAAGCAAAAATCACGGCAGTGATGAGGGCATTCGTAATATTTTGGAAGTCCTAGGAAAAAAATCACGAATCAATACACCATCGGTCAAATACGCCTGCAATTTGGTAGAAATCGGGAATTTACTAAAAAGTGCAAAACACAAACACTGCCGACAATAGCCAAACACTGCCGTGATGAAATACAAATCGTGGAAAAGTGCTAAAAAAAAACAGACCTACTTTTTTATCCCGTGTTTGTATAGGCATGCACGGATCCATGAGATCCGTGCATGTTTTTCAGTGGGAAGGGGGGGGGAAATGTTATAAATTTTCAAAAAAAAAATTGCGTGGGGTCCCCCCTCCTAAGGCAAACCAGCCTCGGGCTCTTTGAGCCGATCCTGGTTGCAGAAATATGGGGAAAAAATGGACAGGGGTTCCCCCATATTTAAGCAACCAGCATCGGGCTCTGCGCCTGGTCCTGGTTCCAAAAATACGGGGAACAAAAAGAGTAGGGGTCCCCCGTATTTTTTAAAACCAGCACCGGGCTCCACTAGCTGGACAGATAATGCCACAGCCGGGGGTCACTTTTATACAGTGCCTTGCGGCCGTGGCATCAAATATCCAACTAGTCACCCCTGGCCGGGGTACCCTGGGGGAGTGGGGACCCCTTCAATCAAGGGGTCCCCCCCAGCCACCCAAGGGCCAGGGGTGAAGCACGAGGCTGTCCCCCCCCCATCCAATGGGCTGCGGATGGGGGGCTGATAGCCTTTGTGAAAAGTGATTGATATTGTTTTTAGTAGCAGTACTACAAGGCCCAGCAAGCCTTCCCCGCAAGCTGGTACTTGGAGAACCACAAGTACCAGCATGCGGCGGAAAAATGGGCCCGCTGGTACCTGTAGTACTACTACTGAAAAAATACCCCAATAAAGACAATACACACACACACCTTGAAAGTATAACTTTAATACATCCATCCACACCTCCATATACACATACTTACCTTATGTTCCCACGCAGGTCGGTCCTCTTCTCCAGTAGAATCCATGGTGTACCTGTAAAAAAAATGATACTCACATAATCCATGGTTGAAGGCTCCTCTGCTTGTAATCCTTTTGTAATCCACGTACTTGAAAAAATAAAAAAACGGACACCCGACCACGAACTGAAAGGGGACCCATGTTTTCACATGGGCCCCCTTTCCCCGAATGCCAGAAACCGACTCTGACTGATGTCTAAGTGGGTTTCTTCAGCCAATCAGGGAGCGCCACGTTGTGGCACCCTCCTGATCGGCTGTGTGCTCCTGTACTGTATGACAGGCGGCACACGGCAGTGTTACAATGTAGCGCCTATGCGCTCCATTGTAACCAATGGTGGGAACTTTCAGGTCAGCGGTGAGGTCACTTTCGGTCAACCGCTGACCTGAAAGTTCCCACCATTGGTTACAATGGAGCGCATAGGCGCTACATTGTAACACTGCCGTGTGCCGCCTGTCATACAGTACAGGAGCACACAGCCGATCAGGAGGGTGCCACAACGTGGCGCTCCCTGATTGGCTGAAGAAACCCACTTAGACATCAGTCAGAGTGGGTTTCTGGCATTCGGGGAAAGGGGGCCCATGTGAAAACATGGGTCCCCTTTCAGTTCGTGGTCGGGTGTCCGTTTTTTTATTTTTTCAAGTACGTGGATTACAAAAGGATTACAAGCAGAGGAGCCTTCAACCATGGATTATGTGAGTATCATTTTTTTTACAGGTACACCATGGATTCTACTGGAGAAGAGGACCGACCTGCGTGGGAACATAAGGTAAGTATGTGTATATGGAGGTGTGGATGGATGTATTAAAGTTATACTTTCAAGGTGTGTGTGTGTATTGTCTTTATTGGGGTATTTTTTCAGTAGTAGTACTACAGGTACCAGCGGGCCCATTTTTCCACCGCATGCTGGTACTTGTGGTTCTCCAAGTACCAGCTTGCGGGGGAGGCTTGCTGGGCCTTGTAGTACTGCTACTAAAAACAATATCAAGCACTTTTCACAAAGGCTATCAGCCCCCCATCCGCAGCCCATTGGATGGGGGGGGACAGCCTCGGGCTTCACCCCTGGCCCTTGGGTGGCTGGGGGGGGGGACCCCTTGATTGAAGGGGTCCCCACTCCCCCAGGGTACCCCGGCCAGGGGTGACTAGTTGGATATTTGATGCCACGGCCGCAAGGCACTGTATAAAAGTGACCCCCGGCTGTGGCATTATCTGTCCAGCTAGTGGAGCCCGGTGCTGGTTTCAAAAATACGGGGGACCCCTACTCTTTTTGTTCCCCGTATTTTTGGAACCAGGACCAGGCGCAGAGCCCGATGCTGGTTGCTTAAATATGGGGGAACCCCTGTCCATTTTTTCCCCATATTTCTGCAACCAGGATCGGCTCAAAGAGCCCGAGGCTGGTTTGCCTTATGAGGGGGGACCCCACGCAATATTTTTTTTTACATTTAAACATTTTTTTTTATTTTTTTTACAAGCTGCACAATGAAGCCCAGCACGGATCTCTCAGATCCGGCCGAGATTCATTGTATTAAAGTCGGCAGTGTTTTACAAGTCACTCACGTAAAACACTGCCAAAAAAAACGAATGACATCGACATCGGAAAACCCGAAAATGCAGAATACGGCAGCTTAGTAAATTAGTCGTAATCAATTCAAAAAGTTGCATATTTACACTTTCGATGTCATTCGTGATTGAACTTTGACCTCAAACGGGAAAATACGAATCTTAGTAAATTTACCCCCCTGTCTGAATTACCATTGATTTTTGCCTAACCTCACATCCTCACAGTCTACTTTAATATTCAATTTCAGCACCCATAAATTCTCCACATTTATTCCGCTTAATAATAAATTAATTTCATTGTGCATACATCATTTACCAACACTGTGTTTTAATCTTCATTTATGCATATCTAATGCACTCTCTCATACAGCCTTGATTCATTCTTCCAGTTTTCCTTCCCCTCCACACCATGACCAAGTTTTCGTCAACTCCCCCCATCACCTAATGCCTACCTAATCCTTTATTATGCCCTCTGTTCCCACTTAGGGGTACGTTTACTAAGCAGTGATAAGAACGGAGAAGTGAGCCATTGGAGAAATTTCCCCATCAACCAATCAGCAGCTCTGTATCATTTTATAGTATGCAAATTATAGATGTTACTTCAGTGCTGATTGGTTGCCATGGGCAACTTCTCCACTGGCTCACTTCTCCGCTCTCATCACTGCTTAGTAAATGTACCCCTTAGTCTCCTTCATCGCCTCATCCCCCTCTTCCCTTCCTCTCCCATTACTCCACTTTCATTCACTTCTCCACCATCATGGTCCTACTACCCCACCAAAGTCCTGTTTCCTCCCTCTTCTCCTTGTCACCTCGCTTCACCTCTATCTGCATCATACTAAACTCCCTCCCTGTATACTTCCTGCAGGTTGCCTTCCTAGCTCAGGAGCTCGTACAATCACTCTTCTTCCCTGACCTTCAAATTAATATCACCTCAATGCTACAGCAACCCTGATAATTTCATTCACATCTCCAATAAATTCTCCCCCTCTTCTTTGCTCTCTGGAATGTAAGACCTGTCTTTAATAAACTGTTGCCCACCCAAGACCTATCATTTCCAAATCCCTGAATCTCCTAGCCATTACTGAAGCCTGGATTTCCCACTCAGACACTACTCCCTCAATTCTCTCCTATGAGGGCATCATTCTCTCACATTCCCCACCCTGGGAGTCGCCATGGTGGTGTTGTGGTACTTCTATCCTCAGGTAACTCCTATGAACTCAGAACCATCCAGTACATTCTCTACATTTGAGGTTCACACCATACAGATGTAGCCATGTTCATTGTGCTGTGATGCGGCATTCTGCATCACGGCATGCTGCATGGTGGACCAGTTTAATTGCTGCCTAATTGTGACTAATTCTGCCAGCGATTTCTCCATTAATTCCATTAGGAATTAATGGAACGATCACCTGCTGCGAAAAACTCACAGCTTGGTATGCCATGCAGCAAGCCATGTTGCAGCATACCACATCACAGCAACGATGAGCATGGCTACATCTGTATGCCTCTACCAACTGATTCAACTTTGCGTACTGTAGCTGTTATTTACTGTCCCCCTAGCTCTCCCTCCAAATAACTTGACAACCTTGCTTCCTGGCACCCTCACTTCCTCTCTTCAGATCGTCTCTCCATTAGGGGACTTCAACATCCCAATTGATATTCCCACAGAATACTCTGCCTCTAAGCTCCTTACCCTCACATAATCATTTGGTTATTCCCAATGGACCTACTCACCCTCCCATGTGAGTGGGCACTTACTTGATCTGATCTTTACTCACTGTTATATTTCTGATTACTCCATTTCTCCATTCCCCCTCTCTGACCATCACCTGGTCTCTTTTAACTTATTCCTCTCTGCTTTTCCAACTCTGCCACCTAAGGCTACCATCACTAAGTGTAACATTGAGGCTATGAACACCATTTCCTTATCCTTCCTGCTTGTCTTGCTTCTCTCCCCTACTCTCTCTCCGGACCTGAACAAGCCACTTCCCTACACAATGCCCCCTTCTGCTTTTGACTCTGTTGCACTAGCCAGGGCCAGATTAACAATGGGGCAGATGGAGATACAGCTCCAGGCCTCCACATAAAAATAGGCCCATCATCATGACAACCAGCCACCAGCTGGACACACGATTGGCCATAAATCATAAGTATTAAAATTGCATTTCTATTTCTCACTAAAAATGATGTAATTTTGTACTTTTATATATTTAGGGAGACATTGAGGCTTATATTGTACCGGGTATACATGCCTACATGGCATTGGCCTCACCTCCTCCACTTCATATATTAAGCCCTTGAACATTTTCAGCCTCAGGCCCATGAGGCCCTAAATTTGGCCCAGGCTCCAGTGACCACTAAAAGATCCACACCTCAACCCTGGCATTCCAAACGCACAAGATATCTGCAAAAGTGCTCAAGAACTGTGGCACAACTGTGGAGTAAATTCTGCTCTAAGGCAGACTTCCTCCATTTCAAATTTATGCTCTCATCCTTCAGTGCTGCCCTTTCCCTCTAAAAACAGTCATATTTCAAGAACCTTATGTCCTCCCAGTCCTCAAACCCCCGGCATGTCTTCGCCACTTTCAACTCCTACCTCTGCCCTTGAATTTACCACCTAATTCATATCTAAAATTGACACTATATGTCAGGACATCACATCCCACCAGACCCTCAGCACCCTGCTCCTCCTTTCCCAGCCTACCCTTCCCCATCCATCTTACCAACTCTAACTTCTTTCTCTCCTGTATCTGGAGAAGTAATGCCCCTCATACGATAACTCTGCCTTCATCTCTACCTCTCTCCTTTTGCCTGTTTCCACCATGCCCACCTCCTCAATCTCTCCCTTTTATCAGGCACTGCCTCCTCTGCAGTCAAGCATGCCATTGTCTCCTGCATTCTTGAAAAACCTACCGTTGATCCTAACACTCTCTCCAACTATAACCCATCTCTCTCCCCTTTGCCTCCAAACTTCTTGAGTGCACTGTTTACAACTACCTTACTACTGTTCTTTCATCACTCACTTATTGACCTATTTTAGTCTGGCTTCCGTTCTCCACTCCACTGAAACTGCTCTCATGAAAGTCAGCAATGACTTCTTTGCTGCCAAATCCAAGGGTCACTACTCTCTGCTGCTTTTAACATTGTGGACCACTCTCTTCCTGCAAATCCTTCACTCACTTAGTCAATGGGATACCACCCCCTCCTTGCTGTCCTTTAACCTTACGGTTCCTTTTTATCTACTCTCATGAGTCCACCCCCCACCCCCACCACACACGCCAACAGTTGTTGCCCCCAAGGTTGTTTTGGGACCTCTCTTAATATCCCTCTATGGGGTAAAGTTATTAAGGTGGGATTTTTTTAGAACTGGTGATGTTGCCCATAGCAACCAATCAGATTCTAGTTAACATTTGTCTAGCTGCTTCTAGAAGATAATAGATACAATCTGATTGGTTGCTATGGGCAACATCACCAGTTCTAAAAATCTCCCACCTTAGTAAATTTACCCCTATATGTCTTCTTTAGGTGAGCTCATCAGCTCTTTTGACCTCCAATATCATCTCTACACAGACTATAGTCAGACCTACCTTTTCTCCTGTGACCTCTCCCCCTCTCTCCTCACTTGACTCCAACTGTTTTTCTACTATCTCTTTCTGGATGTACTAGTGTTTTCTTAACCTAAACATGTCTAAGACTGAGCTGATCATCTTCCCACATAACCTCACTTCCTATCATTTCATTATCTATTGATAGCACAATCATCTCCTCCAACCACCAATTGCACTGTCTTGGAGTTATTCATGACTCCTACCTTTCCTTCAAACCTCACATTCAGTACTTTTCAGTCCTGTCATTTCTATCTCAAAAATATTTCGAGTATCAGACCCTTTCTCACCCTAGATGCTACTAAGACCTCATCCACTCACTGGCCATCTCCATATTTGACTACTGTATCCTCCTACTCTCTGTTCTCCCTGGCTACCACCTTGCTCCACTACAACCCATCCTTCATGCTGCTTCCCAGCTCATCTTCCTCCCCAAACATACTATGCCTGCCTCCTGTTCAAAACCCAATTCAAACTTTTCAGTCTCACCTGAAAAAATTTAAATAAACTGTTGGCAGTATTTCTGCTAAAGTTTTAGTAAAGCTTTATCTATACATACAATAAAACTGTAAGGGTTGTGTCTGAACATACCAATTTTTTTTTTAGAAATATACTTTGACGGACTGTTTATGAATCTATAGGGAAAAAAAATCTAAATTTTTGACTGTTTGTTCTGGCAAAACTCAAACTACTGGATGAATTTGGTTTGTAGTTTCACTGTTGCATTGTGTAGCTTAGTGACCTAGAAAGAAAGCTGCTTCTCCCATGGGCAGCTTTACGTGGCTTGCTCACAAGTTAGTAGTCTCAAGCATCTTTTTGTGTTAATCCCTGAAGAAAAAACTGCAAATATTCTTTAAAAAGAAATTTTGAAATCAATGTGAACAAAATAAAATATACATCACAATTATTAGATGGCACTATGGTCTAAAATTAGTTCTACTGAGCAATAACATCCACATGAGTGAAGCCGCGGGCAAACGCTAACATCTAATATAGAGCTCCAAGAGTGTGCATTCTTTGCATAAAGATGGGTATTTATCCAGTTGCTTTTACTTTACATTATCTCTATTTACATTTATAAACAGAGAGATTTTAGATAATATGTATGCAGTGTATTCGAACATTTACCATCAGTTTTCCTATATATTCCTCATAAACAGTCCTATACTGGCTCAACTAGGACACTAAACTTTAGCAAAGCCAACTTTGACATGATGAGGGAAGCTTTAAAGGATATTGAATGGGAAATTTTGTTTCAAGGAAAAAAAACTAGGGAGAAATGGGATGTATTAAAATCACTGCTAGTTAAAAATACTCTCAAATTTATTCCCACGAGCAGCAAATAAAAGGAATAAAAATCCCAAACCAATGTGGTTAACAAAAAGATAAAGGAACTTATGTCCAAGAAAAGGCGAGCATTCAAAAAATACAAATCAGACGGGAATGCGGAGTCATTTCAGCACTATAAGGACTGTAACAAAATATGCAAAAAAGAAAGAGTGGCTAAAGTAGAAACTGAATAAAAAAAACCTAGTAGCAAAGCAAATCACAAAAAACTATTTAAATACATCAACAGCAAGAGATTAAAGAAGGAGAGTATAGGCCCTTTAAAAGAAAAGCTGGGAGTCTTAGTCAAAAATGATAAGGACATAGCAGACAAACTAAATGAGTTTTTTTCGACGGTATTTACAAGAGAGGACCAAATTCAGGGACTAACACACCATTTCAATAATGATAATATCCCACTGATAAGTGCTTATTTAAGTGAGGAGGTAGTCTGTGACCAATTAAATTAAATGTAAAGATTAATAAGTCACTGGGTCCTGATGGAATTCACCCAAGGGTTCTAATGGAGCTTCACTCTGAACTTGCAAGACCGCTATTTTTGACTGGTGCATAGCGGAAGTAGTGCCAATATTCAAAAAGGGAAGTTAAGCTGAACCAGGTAATTATAGACCAGTTAGTCTTACATCTATAGTAGGGAAAGTATTGGAAGGTATTCTAAGGGATAGTATTCAGAAGTTCCTTGGAGTCAATAAAGTTATTAAAAGGAATCAACATGGATTTGTGAAGGACAGATCATGTCAAACCAGCTTGGCTTTTATGAAACAGTAAGTGCGAACCTTGATCAGGGTAAGGAGATGGATGTAATCTTTTTAGACTTTGCCAAAGCTTTCAACACTGTACCACACATGCGACTTATCTATAAGCTACAAGAAATAGGGCTAGGGAGCACAATATGCACTTGGGTAAAAAATTGGTTAGATAATAGGGAGCAGCGCGTTGTGGTTAATGGATCATCTTCAGATTGGACTGAAGTGCTAAGTGGTGTGCCACAAGGGTCTGTACTAGGACCACTTTTGTTTAACATTTTCATTAACGACCTAACAGAAGGTCTAGAGAGCATGGTGTCAATTTTTGCAGACGATACCAAATTGTGCAAAGTTATAAATACAGAGGGGGATGCTGAGTCTCTTCAGAACAACTTCGTTAAATTAGAAGCATGGGCAGTCAAATGGAGAATGCACTTCAATACAGACAAGTGTAAGGTAATGCACTGTGGTAGGAAGAACAAAAATGACACCTACATACTAAATGGGGTAACATTAGGGGATTCTGTACTGGAAAAGGACTTCGGTGTTCACATAGATAGCAAACTAAGCAGCAGTACCCAAAGTAGGATTGCACCAAAGAAGGCTAATAAGATATTAGCATGCATAAAACGTGGATTTGATGCAAGGGACGAGTGTGTTATACTTCCATTATATAAATCACTAGTGAGGCCACATCTTGAATACTGTGTGCAATTTTGGGCACCTTACTACAAAAAGGATATTCTGGAGCTAGAAAAGGTTCAGAGGCGGGCGACCAAACTAATTAAGGGCATGGAGACACTGGAATACGAGGAAAGGCTTGCAAGGCTAGGCATGTATACACTGGAAAAGAGGAGACTAAGAGGAGACATGATCAACATCTACAAATATATAAGGGGACAATACACAGAGCTTGCGCAGGACCTGTTTTTGGTAAGATCAGCACAGAGGACACGTGGACACTCGCTCAGGTTAGAGGAATGGAGATTCTGCACAATGCAGCGTAAAGGTTTTTTTCACAGTAAGTAGAATACGTGTTTGGAATTCCCTGCCTGAGGGAGTTGTAATGGCGGACTCAGTCAACACCTTTAAGAATGGGTTAGATAAATTCCTAATGGATAAGGATATACAGGGTTATGGTGCGTAGTCGTGCACCATAGTTACTATGAAAAGGGAATAAAACACAATGGCTGACATCAGCATCAGACAAAATTTAGACCAAAATAATCCTGCATAGGAGACCACAAATAGGTTGAACTGGATGGACAAATTGTCTTTTTTCAACCTTAGATACTATGTTACTATATTCATACTTTTCCTATAATTTATTTCTCTTTAATTTAGTTTTATTTACGTGATGTGGCCAGGCAACATTTACCCTATTACCTCCATATTTTGCTAAAGCACTTGTAATAATGGAGAAACAAAGCCCCACGTTGCATGGGAATGGTTAAGACAATAATTCATTTTTATTCATGCCGGTAAAATAAGGCACAGACATGTAGTTTACATATAAAGAACATGTATTACACTTTTTACAGTTTTGTTAATACTATATCAATATTAACTCACAATAAGATTAAAAAAATGCAAGTAATATTTTTTTTCTCTGTTTCAAAAAGGAATTGGAGCATTTCGTTCGTAAGATAAATGGTTAAGCTGCAATATTGGCATCCTCCACTAAAAAACATGCTGCTCAGAAGTGCATTAACAGCTATTTTTCTCTTCGCTTTTCTTACTCGCATACAAAAAAGCAGGTACAGTATCATCACAACTACAGGCCTGAAATAAAGTGTAACCCAATACAATTCCACTGATTAGATGTGCAGGGTACACCAATTTATTTTTGCTGTGGCAAGTAATGAAATCAAGTACAAATTATATATATATAGCACTTTTTTGCTTCAATTTACCTGTAAGTGAAAGACTCTGAGTGCCGCCGTCTCTCTCCGTTCTATATATATATATATACATATATATATATATATACATACACACACACACACACACACACAAAGCCATTGTCATGTTTTCTTGTTTTAAAGGGGATTCCTAATGGAATTAATGTAGCAATCGCTGCCAGCATTTACTCACAATTAGGGAGCAATTAAACTAGCACGCCATGCAGCATGCCACATCGCAGTAAGATGATCATGGCTACATCTGTAAAATATCATTAATTTTATGCAGAGTGGAAAGTGTTACTATTGGTCTTCTCTGTAACAAGCTTCATGGAATCTAACAGAAAATTGCCCTACGTGTAGATAGCTAGAAGGAACAGTGGGTACCTGCAGTCTACTTTAATGACCAGTAAAGACCTGCATAATGTGTTTATTTGCAATCTCAGTCAAACTGCATGTGATTCTCCCCACATCTACATGTGCAGGACATCAGTGAAGAGCTCTGTTTGGGTAACAATTTTACCCTACAGGAGCCAAAGACAGTTTTGCTAGGCTGACAAGACTGAAAAGATGACACCTGTTCCTGTCTTTAGACCAAAATGAGAGTGACAGGGACTGCAACATTGAAGGCCATCTTCTGATGGCAACTAGAAGTTTAATGACAAAGGTACACCAAGTACAAACCAGAGGGGGGCAAACATCCCAACAGTCCAGCCATGGTATTTTGTAACAATATGGGGGAAGGGAAAGATAACTTTTTTATTGTACAGGGACAGTAGATGATGGAACCTATTTTTTTTTTTTAAATGGGATACAATGATTCCTGTCATTCAATACATTAATTTTTTATACTTCATTAAAAAAATTGCCGTTTCCAGGAAGCTTTAAAAAGGCACAGGTTCAATTTGTTCATGAACAGCAGTAGAAACAATAAAATATATATTAAAAAAAATAAAATTAAATAAAATGCCAGGTTGTGTTATACAGGCAGGAAGCAGTCAGGATCCCAGCTGTCGGTATCCCGGCAGTCAGAATACAGAAGGTTAGATTTAGGCTGCATCCCGGGGGGTTAGGGTTAGGCACCCCCCTAGGGAGGGTTGGGCTGCGGGGGAAGAGGGAGTGTTAGGTTTAGGCAGCAGAGATGGGGGAGGTTAGGTTTAGGCACCTACAGGGGTGGGTTAGGGTTAGGCTGCGGGGAGGGAGTGTTAGGGGGTTGAAGAGAGGGGGAAACACCCTTTACTCACCCGTCAGCTTATTAACAATCGTGATCCAGGCGTCGGTATTACGAGCGCCGGGATCCCAAGTGTCGGCAAAACATACTGCATATTGTACATCTTATACAAGACGCTACTGAGAACATTCACAAATACAACATAACCATAATTAAAGTTTCCCTAATAAGAGCTGTTTTGTAGCTGGAACAGGCAGAATGTCACCAAATTTAGTAATTGTACTATTCAAGGTATGGGGGGATTACATGAAAAATAAATTTAGAAAATTAAAATTTCTAATAAAAATGTTTCCTCCTGGTAAAAGCTGGATAAGAAAACTGAAGAAACCTGAAAATGTAATTCTAAAATCAAAAGTGTGCACTGTACTGAACAGACAAATCATTTCCATACATCTAAAGTGTATACTTTTTAAATAGTATACTTAAACTTGGTGGCTTTCCGCCTATTAGAGCAACAGACAGCCCTGAATAGGTAAAGGGTAATTAAAGCCATATATTATGATCTTATTCCTTTAGAGAACATATGTTAAGCAATGCAATAGCTATTTGGGACTCCAATGAGTTGATGCCATGTCCATTCTGTGGATGATTGTGACTTTTAGCACTGTGTGTTCTCCATAGACAAGCATACGCAATTTTAAGCAACTATGGGAGATTCAGATTCCTGTGCATCTCAGCCACATACACATTTGTGGGTGAGTGGGCATAACTCTGCATTCACATGTGGGATAAGTGTCCTGAAGACAAGTTGTAGGCAGAACACACATGCTATGCTTAGGTGTATGTATGAGAAGATTCATCCAATTTCAGACAGATCTCTTGCACCCAGAATATCTATTGTGCAAAAAATGTGCATAAACAAGGACGGCCGCATAGATGGAGCAAACTCTGAATATAGGTGATAACCCACATTTATTACTAAGCACTCAATGCAGGGTCATTCCATGTCAGTACACCCACCGACTCAGATTTTCATGATGCTTTGTACACTTAATACTACCACATAGCTACTAACCCATGTAAAATTTTCTCTAGGCCTCACAGTTCTCGAGATCTAGGGGGTCAAAGTTTCATAAAATTGCTGCGAAATGCCACTCCTGATTCTCCATTTTTTTCTAAGGTGTAGCAGGAAAAAAAATTCACATCTCAGTACCTAATTCATGTATCACTTTTAAATTTTTACCTTTTGTCCATCAAAATATGGAAAGAAAAAAAAATGTTTCATCAATCTTGCCTGAAAAGTGTAGGTGAAAATGGGGAAATCAGCCTGTATCCCCAAAAATGCCAAACTAACATAGGACAACAGTATAAAAGTGTATTAGAGGTCATATTAAATAGATTTGGGGTGCTTAAAATTGAGTTAAATGGCTTTTGTACGCACTTCAAAAGAAAACTAAAAAACATTGTAAAAGCTATTTTTTTTCCAGCAAAATATGTGCTCTCATTAAAAAGTCAGGGTACATAAAAATGGGTGAAAATTTATATTTGGGTCATTTTAGGAGACTTTAAAAACAAAACAAAAAAAGTGGAAAAAGACCGACTACTCCCACCTGCAAGCCTAAAAACATTTGTCCCACTCGAAGCACCCCCCAATATACATGTCCCATACCTTGAAACCCAAAATCCGTCACTTTGCACTTTTTCACCACAAGAATTACATATCATTATTGGCCAACTAAAAATAATTAAAAACGCCAAAGTGCCTACATAGTCATTAGGGGAGGGGTCTCACAGAGGGTTCTGAACCAAACCAGGCATTTTAACGTTAAAATAGAGATTTTCCCAAACTTTGCACCTGCTCAGAGTAGGTGAAGTGTTATTCACTGTAAAATTATCAGCAATAAATTATTGCGGCTAATTGGATAGGGGTCTTTCACGATTTGCTGTAAAATCTCAGTTTTTCGTGCAAAAAATGGGTTATCGCAGCTGAGTACTCCCCTATATGTAATTAGAAATCTGCACATATACTGTATATAGAAATATACAAATGAAAATACTCCCCTAGAGAGCAAAATTATACCTAATTGTAATTTTCGTTTTTAAATGAGAGAATTACAATTAAACATTAAAACACTCATACAGGCAATCAAAAACCCATTGTTTTTCTTTCATAGCCTTTTAAAGTATACTCTAAAGCAGTGATGGCTAACCTTGACACTCCAGCTGTTGTTGAACTACATATCCCAGCATGCCCTGCTACAGTTTTGCTATTTTGCCATGCTAAAACTGATGCAGGTCAGGCTGGGATGTGTAGTTCAACAACAGCTGGAGTGTCAAGGTTAGCCATCACTGCTCTAAAGGTTCAACTTAAACAAAAAAGGGACATGATAACTCATCTGCCTTAGGTTGATAATGCTAATTGAACCCACTTTTTTTTTTGTGCACCAAAAAACGAGATTTATGGTAAGAACTTACCTTTGTTAAATCTCTTTCTGCGAGGTACACTGGGCTCCACAGGGAATAACATCGGAGTGTAGAGTAGGATCTTGATCCGAGGAACCAACAGGCTCAAAGCTTTGACCTTCTTCCCAAGATGCATAGTGCCGCCTCCTCTATAAACCCGCCTCCGTGCACAGGAGCTCAGTTTTTGTTAACCAGTCCCATGCAGTAGCAGGTAAAAGACAACAATCATTAGTAGCCACATACACCACACACTCACGACAGGAGAGGGTGTCAGTAGCTAATGCCATACCAACCCAAAGAAACCAAGTGCGTCAGGGTGGGCGCCCTGTGAAGCCCAGTGTACCTTGCAGAAAAAGATTTAACAAAGGCAAGTTCTTACCATAAATCTTGTTTTCTGCTGCGAGGTACACTGGGCTCCACAGGGAATAACATCGGGGATGTCCTAAAGCAGTTCCTTATGGGAGGGGACGCACTGTAGCGGGCACAAGAACCCGGCGGCCAAAGGAAGCATCCTGGGAGGCGGAAGTATCGCGGCATAGAACCTTATGAACGTGTTCACTAAGGACCACGTAGCCACCTTGCACAAATTGTTCAAGGGTCGCACCACGGCAGGCCGCCCAAGAAGGTCCAACGGACCGAGTAGATTAGGCCTTAATGGTAGCAGGAGCTGGAAGATCAGCCTGTACATAAGCATGTGCAATCACCATTCTAATTCATCTGGCCAAATAATGCTTGCTAGCAGGCCAGCCATGTTTGTGAAAACCAAACAGTATGGAGAGAGTCAGACTTCCGAATGGAAGCAGTTCTCTTCAAATAGATTCGGAGAGCCCGTACCACATCCAAAGACAGCTCTTTGGAAGACAACTCAGGAGAATTAAAGGCAGGAACCACAATCTCCTGGTTAAGGTGGAAGGACGACACCACCTTAGGTAGATAACCAGGGCGCGTTCTAAGAACTGCACGATCAATGTGAAAAAAAATCAGATAGGGGGACCTACAGGATAAGGCACCCAAATCTGAAACAGATCTAGCAGAAGCAATCGCTAGCAGAAACAAGACCTTAAGGGAAAGCCCCTTAAGATCTGCAGATGCAAGAGGGTCCAAAGGAAACACTTCTAAGGCCTCCAAAGCCACCGACAAATCCCAAGGGCCTACAGGTGGGACATAAGGAGGCTGAATGCGAAGCACACCCTGAGTGAAGGTATGAACATCGGGCAGAGTTGCAATTTTTCTCTGAAACCATACCGACAAGGCAGAAATATGAACCTTGAGGGAGGCCAGACGAAGGCCTAGGTCCAGGCCTTGCTGTAGGAAGGCCAAAAGTTTGGCCGTACTAAACTTGTAAGCGTCATGATTGGTATTTGCGCACCAAGCAAAGTAAGAATTCCAGACCCTATGGTAAATCCGATCAGAAGCAGGTTTACAGGCCTTCAACATTGTTTGAATGACCACCTCAGAAAAACCTTTGGCCCTCAGTACGGAAGCTTCAAGAGTCACGCCGTCAAAGCCAGTCGGGCCAAATCCTGGTAGACACAAGGGCCCTGAACGAGGAGGTCTGGCCGTTGTGGAAGTAGAAGGGGACACTCTATCTAGAGGCCCTGTAGGTCTGAGAACCAATGCCGTCTGGGCCACGCGGGAGTAATTAGAAGTAGTATGCCTTCTTCTTGTTTGCAGTTCCTTATCACTCTGGGCAGTAAAGACACTGGAGGGAACACATATGGCAGCCAAAAGGTCCATGGGATTGCCAGTGCGTCCATGAAACACTGCTTGAGGATCCCTTGTTTTTGCTCCGAAGACCGGAACCTTGTGATTGTGTCGAGATCCCATCAGATCCACATCTGGAAGGCCCAACTTGTCCATGAGGAGTTGAAATACTTCTGGTTGGAGGCTCCACTCTCCGGCGTGTACGTCCTGACGACTGAGAAAGTCCGCTTCCCAGTTGAGGACCCCCGGAATGAACACTGCCAATATGGCTGGCAGATGGCGTTCTACCCATTGAAGAACCCTTGATACTTCCCTCATTGCCATGCGGGTTCGAGTGCCGCCTTGATGATTTACTTACGCCACCCTGGTGGCGTTGTCCGACTGTACCTAAACAGGTCTGTTCTGAATTAAATGCTGGGCCAGGTTCAGAGCATTAAACACCGCCCCCAGTTCCAGAATGTTGACCGGAAGGAGAGACTCCTCCTTGGTCCACCGACCCTGAAGGGAGTATTGCTCCAACACTATGCCCCAGACTCTCAGACTGGCATCCATCGTCAGAAGGACCCAGTTGGAGAACCAGAAGGGACGACCCAGCTCAGTGACAGACGGACCTCTGGAGACAAGGAGATCATGTGAGACCTGATCCGGTGAGGCAGGCCGTCCCATTTGGCAAGAATCAGTTTCTGCAGAGGCTGCAGAGGGCATGAATGGAATTGAGCGTACTCCACCATGTCGAAAGTCGACACAATGAGACCTAGCACTTGCATCGCCGAATGTATAGACACTTGTGGATGAGATAGGAAGCATCGAATCCTGTCCTGAAGCTTTAGGACCTTCTCCTGAGACAAGAAAAACCGCTGGTTGTGATTGTCCAACAACGCTCCCAGTTGCACCATGCTCTGCGCAGGGACCAGGGAAGATTTCTTCCAGTTGATGATACACCCGTGGGCTTGCAGAAACTGGACAGTCAGATCTAGATGGCGTAGGAGAATTTCTGGGGAATTTGCTAGGATCAATAAGTCGTCCAGATACGGTAGGATCCTGACCCCTTGACAACAGAGTACAGCCGTCATTACCGCCATAACCTTGGTGAAGACTCGCGGAGCCGTGGTCAAACCAAAAGGTAACGCCCGAAATTGGTAATGGAGGTTGCCAACCGCAAACCTCAGTTACTGCTGATGTGACATTGCAATGGGAACATGCAATAAGCATCTTGTATGTCCAGGGAGACCATATCCCAGGTTCCAAGGCCAGAACAATAGAGCGAAGAGTTTCCATACGAAACTTGGAAGACCTTGGGCTTGAGATTGAGAATGGGCCGAGAGGACCCATTCAGTTTTAGGATTAGGAACATCGGTGAATAGTACACCTTGCCTCTCTGAGACAGATGTACCTGTACTACCACTCCAGTGTCCAGGAGGGACTGTATCACCGAATGAAGAGTTTTTGCCTTCACCTGATCCGAAGGGCCGTCTGTCAGGCAAAATCGATGAGGGGGGCGATTTTTGAAGTATACGGCGTAACCTCGAGTGACAACACCCAGTACCCAGGCATCGGAAGTGGTCTTCAACCATTCCTGGGTATACCATAGAAGTCGGCCCCCAACCCTGTGATCCCCGAGAGGGAGGCCCGCCCCATCATACATGGCTTGTCAGTCTTGGAAGCTGGCTGACGGGCAGCCCAGGCCCGTTTGGGTTTGGGCTTATTGGGTTTGAAAGTGCGAACCTGTTTCGGGTACGCCTGACCCTTTGCTTTTCCTGAATGATGAAAGGAGCGAAAATAAGTACTTTTACCCTTTGGTACTGAAGGAGCAGTACTAGGTAGATAAGCTGTTTTAGCAGAAGCTAAGTCAGCCACTATCTTGTTGAGGTCTTCTCCGAAAAGGATGTTTCCTTTAAAAGGGAGTACCTCCAGGGTTTTCTTAGAGTCCAGATCCATGAACCAGAACTGCAACCATAGAATCCGGCGAGCCAGTATGGACATAGTAGAAGCCTTGACCGTCAGAATACTGGCATCAGAAGCCGCTTTCTTAAATGTAATGAGAAGCTGTGATAATATACGATAGACATTGTCTAGCATGATCAGAAGCATTGGAAGACATCTCAGCTTCCAACTCCTGAGCCCACCCTTCAATAGCCTCTGCAGCCCAAGTCGCTGCAATGGTGGCCTGATGCGCAGCACCTGCCAGGGTGTAAATCGCCTTTAAACAACCCTCCACATGCTTATCCATCGGTTCTTTCAGAGACGTGACGGTAGTTACTGGCAGAGCTGAGGATACCACCAGCCGCGCCACCTGCGAATCTACTGGCGGGGATGTTTCCCAATTTTTACTGAACTCCGCAGCAAGGGGATAGTGAGCCAGCATCTTCTTCTGAGGCGTGAATTTCTTTCCTGGATTTTCCCAGGACTCCTGACGTATGTCAACTAAATGGTCAGAATGAGGTAAAACTTGTTTAACCACTTTCTAACGTTTAAACCTGTCCGGTTTCTTAGGGGCAGTATCAGGCTCCGGGTCATCAGTAATTTGAAGAATGAGCCTGATAGCCTCCAGCAAGTCAGGAACATCCACCTGTGAGACAGACTCCCCATCAGACGCATTAGGGTCAGAATCTGTGGGGACAGTATATACGCCATCCTCATCAGACGAGGTGTCTGGGACGTTGGTGGATTGTGAGGAAGTAATGGGCCACTTAGAGGACCCCTTAGTCTTAGGCGGGCAATGGTTAGACTTCTGAGTAGTCAGTGATTGGTTCAATTGCTGTAACTGAGCAGACAGTTGATCTGCCCATGGCGGGTTAACCGCGGCGACGATAAGCGGTTGTACCGGCACAGGAGGTCCCATAGGGGGAGTTAGTCTAGTTACCAGCGTATTCAATAGTGTGGAGAAGGTAGCCCAAGGCGGGTCATTTTGAACCCCCGTTGCTACGATCCCACTGGGGGAGTAAGGAACCCCAGAACCTGAACCCTCAGCTGCTATGTTTTCCTCAAATGTGTCTGCAGTGTCACAACCACGCAATGTGGGATCAGCCCCAGCTCCGTTGCCCTTTGTAGCAGACATATCCAAAAGCTCAATGCAGGGCAACCCAGTACAATACCTGACAAGAACCCCCTGTGCAGTGTATTAGCACAAACAGGGAATTTAAGAGGTATATGTGACTGAAAATCACAGGGAAAAAATAAGATTTTAATTACCTGAAAGGTAAATCCTTTTCTCGTAGTCCGTAGAGGATACTGGGGTCCATATTAGTACCATGGGGTATAAACGGGTCCACCAGGAGCCATTGGCACTTTAAGAGTTTAATAGTGTGGGCTGGCTCCTACCTCTATGCCCCTCCTACCAGACTCAGTCTAGAAACTGTGCCCGAGGAGACGACATACTCTGAGAGAAGGAATTACAGATAGTGGCGAGATTCATACCAGCTCACACAACAGGCAAATCAGGCCCACATGCCGGAACAACTCAGCAACAGCTGAAACAGTACTGAAAAAGTAAATAACGCAGAACTTACCTAGGAACCAGGCAGTACTGAACTATAAAAACCAATGCAGGACAACAAAGCGCTGGGCAGGCGCCCAGCATCCTCTACGGACTACGAGCAAAGGAATTACCGTTCAGGTAATTAAAAGTAAGATTTTACTCACCGGTAAATCTATTTCTCGTAGTCCGTAGTGGATGCTGGGAACTCCGTAAGGACCATGGAGAATAGCGGCTCCGCAGGAGACTGGGCACAACTAAAAGAAAGCTTTTAGACTACCTGGTGTGCACTGGCTCCTCCCACTATGACCCTCCTCCAAGCCTCAGTTAGGATACTGTGCCCGGAAGAGCTGACACAATAAGGAAGGATTTTAAATCCCGGGTAAGACTCATACCAGCCACACCAATCACACCGTATAACTTGTGATACTATACCCAGTCAACAGTATGAAATATAACTGAGCCTCTCAACAGATGGCTCAACAATAACCCTTAGTTAGGCAATGACTACATACAAGTATTGCAGACAATCCGCACTTGGGATGGGCGCCCAGCATCCACTACGGACTACGAGAAATAGATTTACCAGTGAGTAAAATCTTATTTTCTCTGACGTCCTAGTGGATGCTGGGAACTCCGTAAGGACCATGGGGATTATACCAAAGCTCCCAAACGGGCGGGAGAGTGCGGATGACTCTGCAGCACCGAATGAGAGAACTCAAGGTCCTCCTCAGCCAGGGTATCAAATTTGTAGAATTTTGCAAACGTGTTTGCCCCTGACCAAGTTGCAGCTCGGCAAAGTTATAAAGCCGAGACCCCTCGGGCAGCCGCCCAAGATGAGCCCACTTTCCTCGTGGAATGGGCTTTTACTGATTTAGGATGCGGCAATCCAGCCGCAGAATGCTCCAGCTGAATTGTGCTACAAATTCAGCGAGCAATAGTCTGCTTAGAAGCAGGAGCACCTATTTTGTTGGGTGCCTACAGGATAAAAAGCGAGTCAGTTTTCCTGACTCCAGCCGTCCTGGAAATATACATTTTTAAGGCCCTGACTACGTCCAGTAACGTGGAATCTTCCAAGTCCCAAGTAGCCGCAGGCACTACAATAGGTTGGTTTAAGTGAAAAGCTGATACCACCTTAGGGAGAAACTGGGGACGAGTCCTCAATTCTGCCCTATCCATATGGAAAATCAGATAAGGGCTTTTACATGACTAAGCCGCCAATTCTGACACACGCCTGGCCGAAGCCAAGGCCAATAACATGACCACTTTCCACGTGAGATAATTCAAATCCACAGTTTTAAGTGGCTCAAACCAATGTGATTTTAGGAAACTCAACACCACGTTTGAGATCCCAAGGTGCCACAGGAGGCACAAAAGGGGGCTGAATATGTAGCACTCCCTTTACAAATGTCTGAACTCCAGGCAGTGAAGCCAGTTCTTTCTGGAAGAAAATCGACAGAGCCGAAATCTGGACCTTAATGGAACCCAAGTTTAGGCCCATAGTCACTCCTGACTGTAGGAAGTGCAGAAAACGACCCAGCTGAAATTCCTCTGTTGGGGCCTTCCTGGCCTCACACCACGCAACATATTTTCGCCAAATACGGTGATAATGGTTTGCGGTTACTTCTTTCCTGGCTTTTATCAGCGTAGGAATGACTTCCTCCGGAATGCCTTTTTCCTTTAGGATCCGGAATTCAACCGCCATGCCGTCAAACGCAGCCGCGGTAAGTCTTGGAACAGACAGGGCCCCTGCTGTAGCAGATCCTGTCTGAGCGGTAGAGGCTATGGGTCCTCTGATATCATTTCTTGAAGTTCTGGGTACCAAGCTCTTCTTGGCCCATCCGGAACCACGAGTATCGTTCTTACTCCTCGTTTTCTTATTATTCTCAGTACCTTTGGTATGAGAGGCAGAGGAGGGAATACATAAACCGACTGGTACACCCACGGTGTCACTAGAGCGTCCACAGCTATTGCCTGAGGGTCCCTTGACCTGGCGCAATATCTAGTTTTTTGTTTAGGCGGGACGCCATCATGTCCCCCTGTGGCCTTTCCCAACGGTTTACCAACAGTTGGAAGACTTCTGGGTGAAGTCCCCACTCTCCCGGGTGTAGGTCGTGTCTGCTGAGGAAGTCTGCTTCCCAGTTGTCCACTCCCGGAATGAACACTGCTGACAGTGCTAAGACGTGATTCTCCGCCCATCGGAGAATCCTTGTGGCTTCTGCCATCGCCATCCTGCTTCTTGTGCCGCCCTGTCGGTTTATAAGGACGACTGCCGTGATGTTGTCTGATTGGATCAGTACCGGCTGGTTTTGAAGCAGAGGCCTTGCCAGACTTAGGGCATTGTAAATGGCCCTCAGTTCCAGATTATTTATGTGTAGGGACGACTCCTGACTTGACCAAAGTCCTAGGAAATTTCTTCCCTGTGTGACTGCCCCCCAGCCTCGAAGGCTGGCATCCGTGGTTACCAGGACCCAGTCCTGTATGCCGAATCTGCGGCCCTCTTGCAGATGAGCACTCTGCAGCCACCACAGTAGAGATACCCTGGTCCTTGGAGACAGGGTTATCAGCCGATGCATCTGAAGATGCGATCCCGACCACTTGTCCAAGAGGTCCCACTGCAAGGTGCTTGCATGGAACCTGCCGAATGGAATTTTGCTTCGTAAGAAGCTACCATTTTTCCCAGGACTCGTGTGCAGTGATGCACCGATACCGGTTTTGGTTTCAGGAGGTCTCTGACTAGAGATAACAGCTCCTTGGCTTTCTCCTGCGGGAGAAACACTTTTTCTGTTCTGTGTCCAGAACCATCCCCAGGAACAGTAGGCGTGTGGTAGGAACCAGCTGTGACTTTGGAATGTATAGAATCCATCCGTGCTGTTGTAGCACTTCCCGAGATAGTGCTACTCTGACCAACAACTGCTCCTTGGACCTTGCCTTTATAAGGAGATCGTCCAAGTACGGTATAATTAAAACTCCCTTTTTTCGAAGGAGTATCATCATTTCTGCCATTACCTTGGTAAAGACCCTCGGTGCCGTGGACAGTCCAAACGGCAGTGTTTGGAATTGGTAATGGCAATCCTGTACCCCAAATCTGAGGTACTCCTGGTGAGGATGGTAAATGGGGACATGTAGGTAAGCATCCTTGATGTCCAGGGATACCATGTAATCCCCCTCCTCCAGGCTTGCAATAATCGCCCTGAGCGATTCCATCTTGAACTTGAATTTTTTTATGTATGTGTTCAAGGATTTCAAATTTAAAATGGGTCTCACCGAACCGTCCGGTTTCGGTACCACAAACAGTGTGGAATAGTAACCCCGTCCTTGTTGAAGTAGGGGCACCTTGACTATCACCTGCTGGGAATACAGCTTGTGAATTGCCTCTAGCACAGCCTTCCTGCCCGAAGGAGTTGTTGGCAAGGCAGATTTGAGGAAACGGCGGGGGGGGGAGACACCTCGAATTCCAGCTTGTACCCCTGAGATACTACTTGAAGGATCCAGGGATCCACCTGTGAGCGATCCCACTGATCGCTGAAATTTTTGAGGCGGCCCCCCACCGTACCTGGCTACGCCTGTGGAGCCCCCGCGTCATGCGGTGGAAGAATTTTGATTCTGGGAACTGGCTGACTGGTGCAGCTTTTTCCCTCTTCTCTCGTCTCTGTGCAGAAAGGAAGCGCCTTTGATAATACAGTGCTTTCTTAGGCTGTGAGGAAACCTGAGGTAAAAATTTTTCTTCCCAGCTGTTGCTGTGGATACGAGGTCACAGAGACCATCCCCAAACAATTCCTCACCCTTATAAGGCTCTATGTGCCTTTTAAAGTCAGCATCACCTGTCCAGTGTCGAGTCTCTAATACCCTCCTGACAGAATGGACATTGCATTAATTCTGGATGCCAGCCGGCAAAATATCCCTCTGTGCATCCCTCATATATAAGACGACGTCTTATGTTCGCAAAATAGTATCCGTTTGACAAGGTTACAGACCACGCTGCAGCAGCACTATCTGCAGGTCTCAGTCTAGTACCTGAGTGTGTAAATACAGACTTCAGGATAGCCTCCTGATTTTTATCAGCAGGTACCTTCAAAGTGGCCGTATCCTAAGACGGCAGTGCCACCTTTTTTGACAAACGTGTGAGTGCCTTATCCACCCTAGGGGATATCTCCCAGCGTAACTTATCCTCTGGCGGGAAAGGGTACGCCATCAGTAACTTTTTAGAAATTACCAGTTTCTTATCGGGGGGAACCCGCGCTTTTTCACACTTCATTCACTCATTTGATGGGGGAACAAAACACTGCCTGCTTTTTCTCCCCAAACATAAAACCCTTTTTTTAGTGGTACTTGGGTTAATGTCAGAAATGTGTAACACATTTTTTATTGCCGGGATCATGTAACGGATGTTCCTAGTGGATTGTGTATATGTCTCAACCTCGTCGACACTGGAGTCAGACTCCGTGTTGACATCTGTGTCTGCCATCTGAGGGAGCGGGCGCTTTTGAGCCCCTGATGGCCTTTGAGACGCCTGGGCAGGCGCGGGCTGAGAAGCCGGCTGTCCCATAGCTGTTACGTAAACCAGCCTTTTATGTAAGGAGTTGACACTGTCGGTTTATACCTTCCACCTATCCATCCACTCTGGTGTCGGCCCCACAGGGGGCGACATCACATTTATCGGCATCTGCTCTGCCATCACATAAGCCTCCTCATCAAACGTGTCGACACAGCCGTACCGACACACTGCACACACACAGGGAATGCTCTGACTGAGGACAGGACCCCACACAGCCCTTTGGGGAGACAGAGAGAGAGTATGCCAGCACACACCAGAGCGCTATATAATTTAGGGATTAACACTATATTGAGTGAATTTTTCCCAATAGCTGCTTGTATATACAATATTGCACCTAAATTTAGTGCCCCCCCTCTCTTTTTAACCCTTTGAGCCTGCAAACTACAGGGGAGAGCCTGGGGAGGTCTTCCAGCTGTACTGTGAAGAGAAAATGGCGCCAGTGTGCTGAGAGAGATAGCTCCGCCCCTTTTTCGCTGACTTTTCTCCCGCTTTTTTATGGATTCTGGCAGGGGTATTTATCACATATATAGCCTCTGGGGCTATATATTGTGATATATTTGCCAGCCAAGGTGTTTTTATTGCTACTCAGCGCCCTGCACCCTCAGTGACCGGAGTGTGAAGTGTGCATGAGGAGCAATGGCGCACAGCTGCAGTGCTGTGCGCTACCTTGGTGAAGACGGATGTCTTCTGCCGCCAATTTTCCGGACCTCTTCTTGCTTCTGGCTCTGTAAGGGGGACGGCGGCGCGGCTCCGGGAACGAACACCAAGGCCAGTTCCATGCGGTCGATCTCTCTGGAGCTAATGGTGTCCAGTAGCCTAAGAAGCCCAAGCTAGCTGCAAGCAGGTAGGTTCGCTTCTTCTCCCCTTAGTCCCTCGATGCAGTGAGCCTGTTGCCAGCAGGTCTCACTGTAAAATAAAAAACCTAAAATAAACTTTCTTTCTAGGATCTCAGGAGAGCCCCTAGTGTGCATCCAGCTCGGCCGGGCACAGAAATCTAACTGAGGCTTGGAGGAGGGTCATAGTGGGAGGAGCCAGTGCACACCAGGTAGTCTAAAAGCTTTCTTTTAGTTGTGCCCAGTCTCCTGCGGAGCCGCTATTCCCCATGGTCCTTACGGAGTTCCCAGCATCCACTAGGACGTCAGAGAAATCCTATTTTCTCTTACGTCCTAGAGGATGCTGGGGCCATATTAGTACCATGGGGATGTATCAAAGCTCCCAGTATGGGAGGGAAAGCGCGGAGGCTCCTGCAACACTGCTTGACCAAACTTGAGGCCATCAGAGGCCAAAGTATCGAACTTGTAACACATGGCAAACGTTGTTCGACCCAGACCAAGTAGCAGCTCGGCAAAGATGTACAGCCGAGACACCCCGGGCAGCCGCCCAGGAAGAGCCCACTTTACGAGTAGAATGGGCCTTTACAGATTTTGGATAGAGGACTGGAGGACCTGAGTGGCGTGCTCAGTCCTAGCAACTCTATCAGAAATCTGGGAAATAGTCCCCCTCAGAGAGACTAACCATTCTGGCTCTCAAGCTGGGATCTGCGCTAAAACTGTGCAATCCTGATTACATGGTATGGAGTCCTCCTGGGAGGACAAATCCTCTGCAGCATATGACACATTGTCCCTAGACATGTTACAACACACACACACACACACACACACACACACACACACACACACACACACACACACACACACACACAAACACACAGGGTATTACGTAGGCAGTTTCCCCCCCAAGAAAGGCAGAGAGACGCAGAGATAGGAGCCAACCCACACACAGCGCTTTTTAGGCAAAGGGAGTCCCTTTCCAGCTCTGACTGTGTCCCTTAATACGTGACAAAGCCTATTATGCAGCCTCCCCTCCCTTCTACAGCCCCTTGTACCGTACAGACTTCTGGAGAAAGCTCTGGAGGGACCTGGATCCAGTGGATAGCGACTGCAGGCAGGAAAAATGGCGCTGAACGCTGCTGGGTCTGCTCTGAGGAGAAGCTCCGCCCCCTTCAATGGCGCCGGCTTCCCGCTCTCAAAAAGATTATACTGGCCTGGAGGATTTGTCTGACCTGGATCCGTAGACACCGACATGCAGGAAACGACCAGTGCAGGGTCCGGAGCTGGCCCAGGCGCTCCCCCCAGCGCCACACAAAGGTACCGCTGAGCCTTCCAGGAGCGCGGTTAAGACCGCACTCCTCCTAACCCTCTGGCCGCCCTCTTCACACTGTCCCCCCACTTGCAAGGGGGGACAGTGACTCACTCGCCATCTTCAGCTCCTGAGGGCGAGCGTTCCCCTGTGCGGGGCGCTATCGGACCCCTCTGGAGCTAGTGCCCAGTCAGCGGGAGCAGTGGCTCAGGACCCCGCGGGGCGGACACTGCTCCCCTTCCCCTCAGTCCCACGCTGCAGGGAGGCTGTCGCCAACAGCCTCCCTGTAAAATAAAAAAGCCTGAAAAGGAAAAATATACTCTTTTACTAAGAGAACTCTGTAGAGCTCCCCTAGCTGTGATCGGCTCCTCCGAGCACATTTTCTAAACTGAGTCTGGTAGGAGGGGCATAGAGGGAGGAGCCAGCCCACACTATTAAACTCTTAAAGTGCCAATGGCTCCTGGTGGACCTATCTATACCCCATGGTACGAATATGGATCCTCTAGGGCGTAAGAGAAATACACAATAAGTATATCCTGTGAACTACCTATATTAAATGATAAACCTGACTCACCTAGCCCCCTCAGGTTATAGAATATAGGGATAGCAATCTGTGTGGGAGACACGAAATGGAGGTCACACAGCAGCTACATGCACACACATATAGTCACAATGTACAATGCAGAAATTATGACATGCAATAAAACTGCACTGGACTAGCAATACAAAGTAATGCTCAGTATGGCTATATATTTAGAAGATATATCAATGCACAGTAAATACTGGATGTATATCATCACAGGGTACTTGTACTATATAACCCTGACCAAATGCACCGTTTCTTAACTAACACTGTCAACAGACATGTAGAATACTTAAGTGCCTTGTAAAATGCACAGCGCTGACATGCAGGCGGCTTTGCAAAGGGTGTAGTACGGCTGACCGCCGGTCAGCTTACCGACCCCGGGATCCCGACGGCGAGTGCAGCAAGCCCCTTGCGGGTTTGCCACGCTCGCCATGCTGCGGGCTCGGTCGCCACAGGTTCTATTCCCACTCTATGGGTGTCGTGGACACCCACGAGTGGAAATAATCCCTGTTGGTCAGAATGCCGACCATCGGGATAGTGAGGGGTCGGGATGCTGGAGGAGGTCATGTGACTGTCGGTCTCCCGACCGCCGGTCACATGAATACCACCCTTTGCAAAGGAGGATTTGCCCAAACAGTTCCAGGAACAGTGTTGCTCTGTGTAATGGCAGTGACTGGGAGTGAGGGGGAGAGAGATAAGTAGCTCCAGGGCGGGAACATTACTATAAATGGCGCCCTGGGGCTGGGGGAAGGGCTACAGGTCCAAGCCATATCCCCCTGCTGGACTTCACCACTGGTACTATGGGCTGATAAATAAAACGTTTTTTGTGAGGTAAAAAAAACCGACCTGTGCCCTTGCCCTGGTGGTTTAGTGGAGTCCCTGCCCGACCACAGTGTCCACACCAGCACATGCGTCCCGCCTCCCACCGGATCGCGATTTTAGCGGGACCCGCCTAGGGGACCCACTTACCTCCTCCCTGAGTGCGGCCACGCGATCCAGGAGAACTTTGGCGGGTGTGTGACTAATGAGGAGCAAACCGGAGCCTCCGCTTTAAGTACCCGGCAACCAGGGCGCGGGAGTATACAGCGCCGCTCGGGGAGGTGATGGAGCTGCAGCAGGAGATGTCAGACTGACATCTAATACTCACAGAGTCACTGCTGCAGCCCTTGAAGTCTTCATTTTTCACTTAGAAAAGCTCCCCTCTTGTATGCCTGCTTACTGTATGGCACCAACTACAAAACTGAGCTCCTGTGCACGGAGGCGGGGTTATAGAGGAGGCGGCGCTATGCATCTTGGGAAGAAGGTCAAAGCTTTGAGCCTGTTGGTGCCTCGGATAAAGATCCTACTCTACACCCCGATGGTATTCCCTGTGGAGTCCAGTGTACCCCGCAGCATAAAAAATTATTAAGTATGAAGTAAAGGAATGTATAATGAACTCTCAGGAGTCAGGCAAGATTGATAAAACATTTTTTACTGGAATCTCCATAGTTTGATTGACAAAGGGTCAAAATATCAAAGCGATATGTGGATTAGGTACTGAGATGTGAATTTTTTTTCAGATACACCTCAGAAAAAACAGAGCACCAGGAGTGGCATTTCCCAGCAATTTTTCGAAACTTTGACCCCCTATATCTCAAACTGTGAGGCCTAGAGAAGAACAATTTGGCATGGGTTAGTAGCTATGTGGTAGTATCAAGTGTACAAAGTATCATGAGAATCTGGGTGGTGGGTGTCATGCCTGTGTGAACTGACATGGAATGACCCTGCAGCCACCTTGCATACAGCTCTGAATCAGACTCAAAGGGGGGAATTAAATTTGTAATTTTCGCCAGAAGATTGCGTCCAACGGAGCTATTCCGTTTGGGCGCTATTGGCTGCCTCTGCCAGCACTTCATCTCGCATACCCCGGGGGTGGTGAGCTGAAGTGCGCGAAAAGTGCCCCGTTTGAGCACTCAAACTGGACTTTTCATGTCGCGTCCATTAGTTTTGTCAGGTTTAGTTGCGTTACACATCTAAACCCAACCTTGCTGGGTGTGATCAGTAAAAACAAAAAACAAAAGAAAGCCCCTGAATTGCGCCCTGTGATCTACTGTTACTTTAGACAGGAGATCGGGCACGCAAAACAATTGAATTATATAATTATCTCAGTAGGGGGACCCAAAAAAAGGTGTGGTTTTGCATTTTGAATAAAGGAGACTCCACCTGTGTGTGTGTATATATAATAAATATTATTTTTTTAATCTGGTACAACATGTACATATTTATACTTGTGAATGTAAATCAGTTGATCTTTGATATAGCCCATCTTCTATTTTGGGTTTGTTGAGTTGTTTTATCTTGTATGGTGTTCGGTAGATGGATGTGCCACCAATGCTGAAGAATATACTATTTGTTCATCCCAGACATAAGCAAGGAGCACAAAGGACAGTTCAAATAGATCACCAAAGGAGAACCATTACTGAAGTTTAATTGTATAAATGCACAGCTTGGTTTCAAACAACCACAACTTGCCAGTTGTAGTTTACAAAGCAAGTCAGTCAGGTTATAATTAGTAGTCTAATGCACTAGATAGAAAATAATCAAGCTGGAATGTTTCTGCAATTACTTAAAAGTCAACAGAAAAATGGGGCAGATGTATTAAGCATGGAGATGTGATACAGCATTGATACGTGGAAGGTGATAATGCACCAGCCAATCATTACAGGTTTGAAAAAGGAGTTAGGAGCAGATTGCTGATGCGTTATCACCTTCCACTAATCACTTTTTTATCACTTCTCCAGACTTAATACATCTGCCCCAATATTTCCTAGACCCAAAATATTGCACCCATTATTATCCATTAACAAATATACAGCACATTGCCTAGTGATTTCATACTGTATTCCTGTCATGTTTTACCCAACTGGATTTTACGGAAACTTAATTTTTTTAGGTGCTTCTAAAATAGCAATGGAAATTGGCACTCCATAAATAATAAACAATTGGAATGCTGTGAAAATGAATAAATAGAAATTGTGTTTTCTAATGCATGTTAAATACAGTATACTTTTAAAACAGAAAATATTTCAGATCATGCTTCATATTACTCGGATTTGTTGCCATTTGCAAATAACAATAATTAAAAGTAAAAAAGTTAAATAAAAACAATAAAAAGGAATTCATTTTAAGGGTGGGTACACACTTAAACGGTATTGGCCCAATATGTAATTTCTGGCCAAATCGGAACGACAAATTGGGCATGTCCGACTACACACTCCTGTAAGTCGCATGCCATATCTTCCTTTCAACCGCGCTGCAGGCCAAGCAGAAGATATTGTGTACGATGCCATGCTGCATCCTACAAGTGCACAGTCGTCCCCTGCATTGCTTAAGTGTATACGCACTGCACAATGCAAGGTCACGTTGCCCATCGGAATGGCTGGGTATATATCATTCTAATGTGTACCCAGCCTCAGTTTCCTACTTTCACATTTTACCTTGAGTCATACAGTTTAATAGAACATGAACTTCCACATTTTTATTTGTATTTGGTGCGAGATATTTTTGTTTAGCAAAATGAACAAATCCCTTTTTGTTTTCATACATGGAGACAATGGGAACAATATAGAGGTGGATTGGAGTTCATCTGCACGTCATAATTGTGCGTGTCACATACAAAACACTTGCATTTTCTTGCACTTAAGAGACCGGTCCGGAGCAGTCATGGGGAAGTGGAGTGTACCTACTGGGATTGTTAATCAACTGTAGTCTTTGTCACTACATCTAGTGAACTGCATATACTTTATTACTAGAACTTTTAAAACCATTTTAGTGAATTTTTAAGTGCTTATATTTATTATTATTACTTTTTTTGTGCCTATTATGCGGGTTCTGCATCATCCAAAACATCTAGGGAGCAAATCAATTATCTGTGAGGTTCCGTTGGAAGATCATGCTTTAACACAACTGCAGGATATCCAAAAAAGAAAATCTTGCTACAGTAGCTTTAGCTAAGACCCTATAGAGACACAAGCAAGTGTTCTGTACTGTAATGGACGGAAATCTATGCAGCAGCAGCAGATTGTACTGAACTGGAGCAAGCCCCTAGCATGTGCAGCTAGTGCACTACAGACCATTACAATAAAGCCCTATAATTATTTTTGTGCTTACTATTCTGCAGCTGCAGCTGAAGGCAGGTATGCATGGAAATAAAAATAGGTATATATAATGTGAGAGAGACTTTAGCTGCCTTGAATTGTACCTGGTCATGAAAGCACACTGCAATACGTGTGATCCTATCAAGTGTGCTTGTTGTTCTCTTGCCACAGTTCTAGGCAGGTACAGTATGCACTGTGAAACTTCCCACATCATTGCTTGGGAGATACTAGTCTCATTTGCAAAAAAATTTTTTTTTTTAACAATATTGATCCTGGTCCAAATAAACAAAAATGTTTTGATACAAGTCATCTGCTAAAGAAAATATACATGTATTCAGCGTATGGCACTATCACATAAAGAAAAACTCTTAGAGGTATATTCAATTGAAGTCGGATCCATTCCAACATTCATTTGTCGGAATGGATCCGACCGGGGCTATTCAATGTATTATCAATTCGTCTTTAAAAAAGTCGAATTGAGATGCAGGAGCTTAGAGCCACGGGCAGACGGGGGAGAGCAGCACTGCACTCCATCCGGGGGGGAGGTCTCGCTTGCTGGAGCCGGGTGGACGCTGCTGTGAGCGGCGGCTGTGACATCCTCCAGCACTGCTCTCCCTCCATTTTTTTACGTCGGACCGAGATGGTCGGAAACGGGGCCAAATCCTGTCGAATTTGGCCCCGATTCACGTACTATTCGACAAGTCAAATTCCCGAGCTGGGATTGAATAGGTCGAATCATGATTCGACCTTAAAA
The DNA here is from genome assembly GCF_028390025.1 of Pseudophryne corroboree. NCBI lineage: Eukaryota > Metazoa > Chordata > Amphibia > Anura > Myobatrachidae > Pseudophryne > Pseudophryne corroboree. The sequence continues at coordinate 223,215,361 of NC_086454.1, read as the reverse complement.
AGTCAAAAACTGACATCTTTTCGACAGACGGCAGCTTTCGACCCTGATTGAATATACCCCTTAAAGCACATAACACTGTATTCCACATATATGTAATATGTGACTTTGTTTGCATAGTCTGTAAAAAATGCTTTTTGGTTAGGTAAACTAGCCAGCACCCCTAAATTAATCATTTTAATAAATGTCCGTTCCTAAAATTTATTCCACACTGAAATATTTCTCCACTCATGCTCGGCTGGACGAGCTTGGATAATTCCTTAAGTTTACAAAGCTTTTATTCTAACAAGGGCACTTAATATTTTAAGTTTTAAAATCATTCTCTATATGACACATCACAGAAAGGAAAAGGTCCAAATTGCTACAAAGCTGAAGTGTTCAAGATGATTTCCATCTCTCATAACAGACACCCTGCCCGTTTCTGAAAATGCCCAAACTGCTGAATAGGACTGGCTTGCTTGTGACTTGTATTATTTTGATAGCCCTTGATCGAACATTTACAAATGTAACGATTTGTATTTAAGAAGATTTGGTCCATAGCTAACCTAGCTACTCCCATACATTTTCATTAGTGTAAGACACGTAGAAAACCCAGCATTCATTTCACACATGGAAGTAAATGTGAGCGACAACAAAATAAAGCATGTTCAATCTATACCGTTGCAAAGAGATAAGGCACTGATCATTAAATGTTTCTAAAAAGTCTTGTGCAATGTCCTCATCCATAGTAGTGCTGCTGGTAGCGCAAATTGAGTTCACGAAGTTCCCGCTCTCTCACTCGCCGTAGCTTAGTGGACTTTGTGGAGCGACTTGAGCGTACAGACTGCGCAGACTTTGTGCTCTGGCAGCGGGAGGAAGCTCTCTTCAATAAGTTCTGGGAAATAGATCTATGTAAATTTTTCATAGATGAAGATGCAGCCATGCTTACTACCCAGGGGTGCTTAAGGGCCTGTGTTGCAGTCATCCTGTCCGATGGCTCCACCATGAGCAGACGGTCAATGAAGTCCTTTGCAAGGTTGGAAACACTTGGCCAAGGCTGCAGAATTAAAATAGTAAAAACATTTATAAAAAGTCTAAGGCAAAAAAGTGACATCGCAGTTAAAATAAACCCCTCCAAATTAAAGCAATATATTCTGGGATGCACCAGTTCAAAAGTACTTTAGCACTCTTATGAACAGCAAATCTCATATTTATTTTTATATGGGCGCAACAGTATCATGTATATAGAATTCCTCAGAGAGGTATTTAAATAAGTTTCCTTACTGTTTGGTAACAAAAGGTAATATGCCAATTCGCTCTCGCTTATTGGATATACTCCGAAAACAGGAAGCTAATAAAATATGCTTTATGGTGGAAGTTGTTTGCGATTCTGATAATTCTACACTAAAATGAAGATATAAAGAGAGATGAAATGTTATATTGTATGTAAAAATGGCACTGCAGAAATATAGTCACACAATCACAGCAACATTTTAAGACCTATTTATCAGGCTGAAGAAAACATAAAAAGGTCATGAAACGGTGCTGATGTGCTAGTATATTCCTGGAGAGCCATCTGAATTTTTTTCCCTTTATTACGGCCGTGAGATTAGTACTGTAAACTCTGGCAAAGACTTGACCATGGCAAAAATTACTCCCACTACATGGGACAGAGAGAAGGGACCTTAGGAACGTGCAAGTCTTATTAAGATGGTACTATCAGGCTATCCAATTATAACCCGTTTTTACCGTGTGGTAAATGACCCATTTTCGGGTGATAACACATGGGATCTGGGATAAGTTCCCGAACCCATGTGTTATGTAAAAATGGGTCTCTAAGGGCTGGTTATGGGGGATTCTGCTTTGCGTGCCATAATATCTGATAAGTGCTGGCTAGAAGGGCTAATTGGATAGCCTCTGGGGGTTCCACTAGCCGTGGTAATTTACTTTGGCTAATAGGATAACCCCCTTAGACTGATATCTTCGAAATGTAGGATTACAATTTATCTAGTAATTTTTTCCAACTTAATCACACACTTTAGAGGCTTTAAAAGGAAAAGAAAGTATTTTTGCACATCATAAAGTGCAGTTAATATACAGGTTGGGTATCCCTTATCCAAAATGCTTGGGACCAGAGGTATTTTGGATATCGGATTTTTCCGTATTTTGGAATAATTGCATACCATAATGAGATATCATGGTGATGGGACCTAAATCTAAGCACAGAATGCATTTATGTTACATATACACCTTATACACACAGCCTGAAGGTAATTATAGCCAATATTTTTTATAACTTTGTGCATTAAACAAAGTGTGTGTACATTCACACAATTCATTTATGTTTCATATACACCTTATACACACAGCCTGAAGGTCATTTAATACAATATTTTTAATAACTTTGTGTATTAAACAAAGTTTGTGTACACTTAGCCATCAAGAAACAAAGGTTTCACTATCTCACTCAAAAAAGTTTGTATTTCGGAATATTTGGATAAGGGATACTCAACCTGTACTCGAAATGTAATTTAAAAATGTAAAATTATTAAAACAAATACCAATTCAGGTCCAATATGCCGGACCTTTTTTTTTTGTCATTAATGTTGTTTCCCCCCTATTCCCCCCACTCGATCCATCTCCACGATATCCTAGCATACCTCCCTCCCCCCTGAGCTCCAGACATGGCCCAAAACTTCACCCACAAGTACATCCTGACATCCAGTACCTGCCCTATATATTGGTTCACCATAGATCTCTGCCCACTATTCTTACTGTACGTATGCAATGGTGAACCTTATATCCCTCAATGTCAAAGGCCTGAACTCGCCTAACAAGCGTAGACTGGCCCTTACATTCTTCCACCAACAAAAAGCAGACGTGGTCGCTCTGCAAGAAACACACTTCTCATCTGCTAACCCTCCCCTTCTCAAGAACAGTCATTTCCCTATGGGATATTTCGCAAATGGTCCATTTAAAAGAAACGGGGTGGCAATCCTCTTCAGCAAAAATGTCTCTTTTACCCTCCATACCCAACTCTCAGACAAAAGTGGCCGTTACCTTATTCTCACTGGCCTGCTAGACGACAAACCTGTCACACTGGTATCCCTGTACGCGCCCAATTCCAACCAAGTCCCCTTCTTGCGTAAACTATTCCTCAACATACGTCACACAATGAAAGGCTCCCTAGTTCTCTTAGGTGATTATAATCTTGTCCTAGACCCGAAAATGGATAAATCCCGCCAACCCTCTCAACCCATTTCAGCCGCTCACTCCGGCCCCTCCTCAGCCTTCCGCAATCTGCTCGCGGAATTTGACCTCTACGATATCTGGAGGTCCCATAATCCATCAGGTCGAGAATATACATTCCATTCTCTTGTCCATAATACCTACTCCAGAATAGACCTGATCCTTTGCGACAAATGGTCTCTCCAGAGAACTGGGGACATTGATATATTGCCAATTACATGGTCTGACCATGCACCAGTCCTCTGGAAATGGAACCTCCATGATCTCAGTAACCCACCCCGTCAATGGCGTTTATACCCGTACCTTCTAAATAATCCCATGTCAAAAAAAATTATCTCCGACTCTATCAACTCTTACTTAGCCACTAACTCTCCCCAGGACACCTCTTCTATTAACCATTGGTGTGCCTTTAAAGCAGTTACCCGTGGAGCTGCCATTCAAGCGGGTGCCACTCTCAAAAAACAAGCGCATCAATTACAAGCGAAATTAGAAGCTGAACTGTTAGATCTCGAATCTCAAAATATAACACATCCCTCTAGAACTCTTAAAAGCGAAATCTCCAAGGTTCGAGGTCAACTTCAAAAATCACTTCTAGCCCGCACCCAAGCAGCTCTGAATAGGATGCGCCATAAATTCTATCTACTGGGCAATAAAGCCGGCAAGATGCTAGCGCGTAAATTACGGGTTCAGCAAGCCAGAAATAAAATTAAGTGTATTTACTCTCCTACCAAACAGAAGATATTGAACCCCAAAGACATAACAAATCAGTTTGCAAAATACTATGCTAAGCTATATAACCTAGCAACTGACCCCTCCACTCCCCAACCCACCCCTTCCTCTATCTCTTCGTTCCTAGATAACCTCTCTCTCCCTACTCTCACCCAAGAACAACTAACTACACTCAATGCCCCTTGGTCAGCGGAAGAAATCTCCGCTGCTATTAAATCTACTCCTAGAAACAAAGCCCCAGGCCCAGATGGATTTATCTCTGACTTCTATGCCACTTTCCATGACATTCTCTCTCCCCATTTGACTGCCCTTTTTAATGCATTCTCTGAACTCGGCTCTCTCCCTTCAGAACTCCTAGAAGCGCGCATTGTTACCATCCCTAAACCCGGAAAAGACCCTGCCCTTGTACAAAACTATAGGCCTATCGCACTACTCAACTGCGACATCAAACTCTATGCCAAAATGATTGCAACACGCATTAATAGGTTCCTCCCACTGCTGATACACCCGGACCAAACTGGCTTTGTACCAGGCAGACAAGCGTCTGATAACACGCGAAGGGTCTTTAACCTGATAGACTCACTATCTAAGGATCAAGGCCTTCTCTTGCTGTCCCTGGATGCTGAGAAGGCCTTCGATAGATTAAATTGGGACTACATGCGCGATGTCCTCCTCCGATTTGGATTTAGAGACCGAATACTTACCTCTATTATGACCCTGTATAGCTCCCCTACGGCCCGAGTGTTCAGCAATGGCTTCCTATCTGATCCCTTCCCCATCACAAATGGTACTAGACAGGGGTGCCCTCTATCCCCACTAATATTTGTCCTGTCAATTGAACCCCTTGCAACCACAATACGAGATAACCCCCTCTTCCCGGCTCTACAATTTGGCGCATCCTCCCATAAAATAAGCCTCTTTGCAGACGATGTCCTCCTCTTTATCTCTGAACCCACTACAACGCTACCTATCCTACACTCTATCCTAGATGCCTATAGCCTAGCATCTTACTATAAACTCAACACTACCAAAACAGATGCCCTCCCCTTCAACATACCCAACTCTCTCCCACTCCTCCAATCCTCCTTCCCGTACAACTGGCGGAATCACACGATAAAATATCTGGGCATCAACATCCCTATCTCTACCTCTGACGTCTTCACTGCCAACTTATCTCCCCTAATAGAAACGCTAGAAGCCCTAACAAACTCCTGGTCGTCCTATGAGGTCTCCTGGCTGGGACGTATGTCGGCATTTAAAATGTCTTTACTACCCAAATTGATGTATCTCTTCCGCACAATTCCATATACTTTCCCAAAAAAGACCCTACAATCATGTTCCTCTGTCATGTCTAGTTACGTCTGGTCCTCAAAACCACCCTCGCTGGCCCTATCTAGAATGATCCTCCCCAGAGCATTTGGAGGTTTCTGTCTGCCTAGTATCCCACTATACCAGGAGGCATCTCTTTTAGCCTCCACTAAATACTACTTTGAGGCCCACCCACGTTTAGGCTGGGTAGAGCTAGAACAAAACCGAGCAAACCCATTTCCTCTAGTAGATTTATTCCGTATTCCAAAACCACTCCGACCCACCAATATGACTTTCCTTCCCGCCACCCAAGCCGCACTTCAAACCTGGGACAAATTATCCGCCAATCAACCAGACCATATATCGCACATCTCCCAGATCTCCATTACTACACTAGCACTACTGATACCTCATCTTAATCTATCTAAATGGAGACGTGCAGGTATACTCTGTTTAAGCGACTTGCTTGACGGACTCTCCTTACTACCCTTCGCAACTCTTCAGTCGCAATTTTCTTTACCCGCTACGGAACTCTTTCACTATATGCAAGTTGCGCACTGGTGGAGATCAATCCCCTCCTCTCACACAACACTCCACGCGACTTCATATACCCTCTTCTCTCGCCTCTCCCTGACTGAATCTAAAGGCGACATTACGTACTGGTACAAACAGCTGATAACCCCTACATCCCATACCAAATCGAATGCTCAATTGACTTGGGAACGAGACCTGGGAAGAACTCTGACACCGAATGAATGGCGCCTCATTTTTCTAACCTCCTACTCTATGTCCAAATGCTTGAACCACACTGAAATGCACATGAAATTAATACACAGACTTTACCTGACTCCTGACCGACTCCACAAGTTCTGGCCTTCCCATAGCAACCAGTGCTGGAGGCTATGCGGCTCGATAGGCGATATCTACCATATATTCTGGTCGTGCCAAGTGATTGCAGATTACTGGTCAAAGGTATTTGACCTAATAAATAAAGTGCTGTCCATTCAAATCACCCCAGACCCGACTCTAGCATTACTACATGTTGTCCCTCCCTCTGTTCCCCCATCCGCCAGATACGTTCTGGGTCACATCCTCATAGCCGCCCGCGCTAACCTGGCTCAACTATGGAAACAACCCACATCCCCTACCTTACTAAAAGTTATTCATAAGATAAACTATCACTTTCTCATGGAAACGGAATATATCCCCCCCATCCCCACCAACACCACTCCCCCTAAAGCAAACTGGTCCCCGTGGTGTCACTATGTCTCCACCAACGAGGGATCCCAATACCTTCATAAATCAGCTATACCCGACCAAAACCAAATTAACTTAATTGAACGACCAGAAGATACTTGTGATACACAGCACTGACTACTAACCCGCTCCCCACTTCCACTTTAATTCCCTACGCTCACAACCCCGAACCGAGACAACCACAGTCTAGAATCTTCCCCTTACCCCCTACCAACCTATACTTATACAACTTGACCCCCCGGAACTAGAGATCTATTTCCTTGCTGCTGGGCAGCGACCATTATTATGCATAAATATGATTGAAGTAATGTGTATACCCGGTTATAGTGTACTAGCCTTTTTCCCCAGTCTGGATGCTCTCCCCTCCCCTCCCTTCCCTACATATACCCTTCCTTATACCTACATCTGTATTAAGTTGTTATGTAACCCCTTTTCTTTGTTCTGTACCCCATAAAAATGTTTTCTCTTTCAAAATAAAAACTATTGATGGAAAAAAAAAAAACAAATACCAATTAGGATGATCTAGTTAAAGAATTACCAGGTCACAAAATAATAAAATTTTGAATAAATGAAGGGATAGTGTTGAACTGAAACTGATTATTTATGATCATTTTTAAAAAAAGAAGAATGGCCATGCAGTGGGACACCATATACAGTATCATCCGTCTAAAGCAGAGGTTCTCAAACTCTGTCCTCGGGAGCCCACACAGTGCATGTTTTGCAGGTAACCCAGCAGGTGCACAGGTGTATTAAATTACTCACTGACACATTTTAAAAGGTCCACAGGTGGAGCTAATTATTTCACTTGCGATTCTGTGAGGAGACCTGCAAAACATGCAGTGTGTGTGCCCCCGAGGACCGAGTTTGAGAACCTCTGGTCTAAAGTAACCACCATCATGATTTTCCACTGAAATTCTAAAACAGCTGCATATGGAAATGTACAACTAATGGGCCCTATACACTGGGCGAGAATACTGAAAGATATGAACGATCTCGTTCATTAATGAAAGAGATACCATTCATATCTTTCAGTGTGGAGGCACCAGCGATGAACGATGCGCGGCCCCGCGCTCGTTCATCGC